>NC_134265.1:15039834-15240481 GCF_031893055.1 Leptodactylus fuscus
CAACAAAATATGATTTCCGAGTAAAACTTTTCCCACATTCTGGGCATGAAAATGGCTTCTCTCCTGTGTGAGTCCTTTGATGAACATTAAGATTTGATTTGTGAATAAAACATTTCCCACATTCGCGGCATGAATATGGCTTCTCTCCTGTGTGAACTCTCTGGGTAGCAGTAAAATCTAAAGTAATGTCATGTTCTTCATACGGATCTCCTGTAGATATCAGATGTCCCTCTGAGCTCCTGGTACAGTCATCTGACAAGAAGAAAACTGATGTTACTATTTTTGAATAACATAACCTTTCAAGTATATTCCGCACTGAGCTGCTGTTGCCTGAGACGCTTCAGACCGTGTTAAGAAGTGAAGTCAGTATCACAGGCAGCAAATGATGGCAGCGCGGCCTACTTCATTAGTATTCACTGTGCTGAGATGGAGGTCAGTGATAGTGAATAGTAATGAAGCGGGGCAGGAGACGCCACCACTGCTCTAGGTCACTGTAGAGGTGAACACAATCCATAGCTGCGTAAATATGGCCACTTATGTGGAATAATACTTTAGGATGCCATAAATCTTACTGTATTACACCTCATACAAACAACAGATTCCCAGCCCAAAGTCACCGCCAATCTGCTGTCCCATACAGTATGTAGTATGCGTCTGTGGAGTCACAAGGAAGCCGGGACTCCTAGCGTCATAGACCACTAAGATACGGGGAGTCCTGGTGTGTGGACAGAGTTCGGGCTGGGAAATGTCACTGATGTACAGACCAGATTTTCTAGTCCAGATTCCATAATGTGATTGGGGTCTAAGGTGAGGCTTACACAGCGAATTCAGAAGAAGAATTTTTCCAAATCAGCCCCCGAATCTCCATCAGATTCCTTACTGGCCAGGCGGGATTTTCCACCTCCCATTTATTTCCATAGAGCTCTGAGGTGGAATCTGCCTGAAGATCGAGCAGGAGGATTATTATTACCAGTAGCTGAAATAATCTGCTATATAATTCTGGTAAATTCTTTCCCTTCACGAGGACTGACAGCCGGGGATGAGGAAATTTGCCTCGTTCACATCGATGTCAGGTCCTTCCATTATATTCTATACTACATTTATTGCCCCCTATAGCGGTATCACATTTATATTCAGGTATTATTAGTATTTTATCTGAATCGGGGAACAACAAATAGTCTAAACAATGTCTGACTAGAATCAGTGACCCTTCTGTGCTTTATATAGTGGTGACTCCTCACCTGGGCGGTTCCCTGTAGGAATGTCCTCCTCACACTCCTCATCACCACTCACATAGGGATCTTCCTTTATTGTTACGGCCATAACATTGTTCAGATCTTTATCCTGAAGCTGGAAAATAAATATTGTAAGTCAGCGAAAAGGGAAAGAGACACAAGGACTTCACAGCCGTCTACACATCATAGGGAATATCTCCATCTACCTGATCATCCTGTGGAAGAAGAGGACTGGGACATCTCTCCGGGGTTGTCCTCTTACTGGATCTACCTGTAGGAAACACAGACAGGGACTGAATTCATTCTGTACATACAAATAATGGAAGTCCATGTGTATATAGTCATGTCTATTACCTGCTGATGTGAGGGGCTGGTGGTCCTCCATCATCACCTCCTTGTACAGATCCTTGTGTCCTTCTAAATACTCCCACTCCTCCATGGAGAAATAGACAACGACATCCTGACACCTTATAGGAACCTGACAACATAATGATACAGTCATCACCCCGACCCCTCCAGTTACTGTATAATGTCCCAGCATTCCCAGCAGTGTCACCTCTCCAGTCAGCAGCTCCAGCATCTTGTTGGTGAGTTCTAGGATCTTCTGTCCATTGATCTCCTCCTGTATCAGGGGGTGAGATGGAGGCTCCGGGATTGGGCTCAGGGTTCCTCCATATCCTTCATACACAGGAGCCTGACAGCGCCCACTAGAGGTCTTCCTCACTACTGTGTAATCCTGGTTATGGGGAGACACATTAATAAATCTCACTCCATACATGTCCAGAGTCCATCACCTCTCCAGTCCTATCATCTGTTATTACTATAGATAAGAATGATGTCATGATGACATCATCAGAATCTCTCACCTCTCCAGTAAGCTGGTAGATGATCTCTAGGGTGAGATTTAATAGACTTTCCGCCATCTTGTTCCCGTCTCTTTCCATCCTTGATGGGACAATCAGGAATATTCTCTTCTATAGAAGATACTGAGAGGATTCTATATTGTAGGAACCTGAATGGAGAGAAGATGAGACAATGGAAATAAAATACAATAACTGGAGATAACAATGTGATAGTGATGAGATATTTGGGTGTAGATGATGTTTGGTCTCTTTGTAGACATTGGACATGAGGTGAATAGTTGGTCACTGGTTATATGATGTACAGACTGGAATCACCGCTACAACTAATGTCATTACAGTAATGTAGAAAGGATATAAAGGGGTCAGTGGTGCTCGGGGGAGGGGGGGATTACACAAGTGTTTTTGGCTATTTTAGCACTCATGTTCTGTGCGGCTTAGGATGAGTCTTTATGAAACATTTTTGGGGCAGAGTAAGGCTGACAATAGTGCGGTATAAAGGTAAAGGGGTTTGTAGGATTTTCTGGCCCATCATTGGGATTTATTGGCTCCTTAGTGTCCAGTGCTGGAAGCAGATGGTTCTATACCCCTGTATAGCGGCCAGGCCCTGTTACTGCAGATCAGCTCCCATTGAGGTCAGCCAGGGGGTTTTGGCCTTGGGTCATGTGACTGGAACCAGCACCCGACCCCTGAATCCCCTCTCCACCCTCCTCTCCTATGGTTACGTGACATCAGCCCCCCAGCACAGGTAACTAGGAGAGAACACGAGGGGGGAGGGGGATGGGACAGCTCAGAATCCTCTGGTTCATCTGAAATAGAAGTTGGGGAATTAAGAGCTGAAAGTCTCTCCAGAGAACCCCTTACCTAAAATAGGTCAATATGGAGCCCAAATATAAGACACAGCCCCCACCTATCAGCGACCCCTGACACTCCGGGTCTGACTCTGCCCGAGTCCTCGCTATTTCCCACTTCCTGATCTCTCCTGACACACAGGAAAGGCTTAGAGACCCCCATTTAGCCAATCACTGGCCATAATGGTGGGCGTCCTCAGCTAGTGGTTCCTATATGATGGGAGACAAGAGGGAGTGCGGAGAGGCCCGGACTGGGGCAGCTTTACTGCACAGAGGGAGAAGCCAGGAAAGATTTCTTCTATTACAGGCCCCATGTTGTGCTGTATTCAGGAGGGTTTATTTACCTGGAAACCCCTTTAGTAGTCGCTGACTAAACTATTAACCCCTCGTGTAACATAAACCTCAGGAGAGACCATGAAATAACTACAGACCCCTGACTGCCCCCTAAAGGAAGAAAAGCCACAGAACAAGAGCCCTGGTCTGTACCCCCAGAATATGAGAAACCAGGAGGGAAGTGTCTAGTGTGAATATGCTCCAAGTGCTTCATCCCCCTCCTCACATACAGTCCCATGTAACTACATCACTCCCTCCCCCTCCTCACATACAGTCCCATGTAACTACATCACTCCCTCCCCCTCCTCACATACAGTCCCATGTAACTACATCACTCCCTCCCCCCTCCTCACATACAGTCCCATGTAACTACATCACTCCCTCCCCCTCCTCACATACAGTCCCATGTAACTACATCACTCCCTCCTCCTCACATACAGTCCCAAGTAACTACATCACTCCCTCCCCCTCCTCACATACAGTCCCATGTAACTACATCCCTCCCTCCTCCTCACATACAGTCCCATGTAACTACATCACTCCCTCCCCTTCTCACATACAGTCCCATGTAACTACATCACTCCCTCCCCCTCCTCACATACAGTCCCATGTAACTACATCACTCCCTCCCCCTCCTCACATACAGTCCCAAGTAACTACATCACTCCCTCCCCCTCCTCACATACAGTCCCATGTAACTACATCACTCCCTCCCCCCTCCTCACATACAGTCCCATGTAACTACATCACTCCCTCCCCTTCTCACATACAGTCCCATGTAACTACATCACTCCCTCCCCCTCCTCACATACAGTCCCATGTAACTACATCACTCCCTCCCCCCTCCTCACATACAGTCCCATGTAACTACATCACTCCCTCCCCTTTCTCACATACAGTCCCATGTAACTACATCCCTCCCTCCCCCTCCTCACATACAGTCCCATGTAACTACATCACTCCCTCCCCCTCCTCACATACAGTCCCATGTAACTACATCACTCCCTCCCCCTCCTCACATACAGTCCCATGTAACTACATCACTCCCTCCCCCTCCTCACATACAGTCCCATGTAACTACATCACTCCCTCCCCTCCTCACATACAGTCCCATGTAACTACATCCCTCCCTCCCCCTCCTCACATACAGTCCCATGTAACTACATCACTCCCTCCCCCTCCTCACATACAGTCCCATGTAAGTACATCACTCCCTCCCCCCTCCTCACATACAGTCCCATGTAACTACGGTTAGGGCCAGAAATATTTGGACAGTGACACAATTTTCGCGAGTTGGGCTCTGCATGCCACCACATTGGTTTTGAAATGAAACCTCTACAACAGAATTCAAGTGCAGATTGTAACGTTTAATTTGAAGGGTTGAACAAAAATATCTGATAGAAAATGTAGGAATTGTAGACATTTCTTTACAAACACTCCACATTTTAGGAGCTCAAAAGTAATTGGACAAATAAACATAACCCAAACAAAATATTTTTATTTTCAATATTTTGTTGCGAATCCTTTGGAGGCAATCACTGCCTTAAGTCTGGAACCCATGGACATCACCAAACGCTGGGTTTCCTCCTTCTTAATGCTTTGCCAGGCTTTTACAGCCGCAGCCTTCAGGTCTTGCTTGTTTGTGGGTCTTTCCGCCCTAAGTCTGGATTTGAGCAAGTGAAATGCATGCTCAATTGGGTTAAGATCTGGTGATTGACTTGGCCATTGCAGAATGTTCCACTTTTTTGCACTCATGAACTCCTGGATAGCTTTGGCTGTATGCTTGGGGTCATTGTCCATCTGTACTATGAAGCGCCGTCCGATCAACTTGGCAGCATTTGGCTGAATCTGGGCTGAAAGTATATCCCGGGACACTTCAGAATTCATCCGGCTACTCTTGTCTGCTGTTATGTCATCAATAAACACAAGTGACCCAGTGCCATTGAAAGCCATGCATGCCCATGCCATCACGTTGCCTCCACCATGTTTTACAGAGGATGTGGTGTGCCTTGGATCATGTGCCGTTCCCTTTCTTCTCCAAACTTTTTTCTTCCCATCATTCTGGTACAGGTTGATCTTTGTCTCATCTGTCCATAGAATACTTTTCCAGAACTGAGCTGGCTTCTTGAGGTGTTTTTCAGCAAATGTAACTCTGGCCTGTCTATTTTTGGAATTGATGAATGGTTTGCATCTAGATGTGAACCCTTTGGATTTACTTTCATGGAGTCTTCTCTTTACTGTTGACTTAGAGACAGATACACCTACTTCACTGAGAGTGTTCTGGACTTCAGTTGATGTTGTGAACGGGTTCTTCTTGACCAAAGAAAGTATGCGGCGATCATCCACCACTGTTGTCATCCGTGGACGCCCAGGCCTTTTTGAGTTCCCAAGCTCACCAGTCAATTCCTTTTTTCTTAGAATGTACCCGACTGTTGATTTTGCTACTCCAAGCATGTCTGCTATCTCTCTGATGGATTTTTTCTTTCTTTTCAGCCTCAGGACGTTCTGCTTCACCTCAATTGAGAGTTCCTTTGACCGCATGTTGTCTGGTCACAGCAACAGCTTCCAAATGCAAAACCACACACCTGGAATCAACCCCAGACCTTTTAACTACTTCATTGACTACAGGTTTACGAGGGAGATGCCTTCAGAGTTAATTGCAGCCCTTAGAGTCCATTGTCCAATTAAAAAATTGGAGGCTATGCATTACAGAGCTATGATTCCTAAACCCTTTCTCCGATTTGGATGTGGGAACTCTCATATTGCAGCTGGGAGTGTGCACTTTCAGCCCATATTATATATATATTTGTATTTCTGAACATGTTTTAGTAAACAGCTAAAATAACAAAACTTGTCACTGTCCAAATATTTCTGGCCCTAACTGTACATCCCTCCCTCCCCCTCCTCAAATAAAGTCCCATGTAACTACATCACTCCCTCCTCACATACAGTCCCATGTAACTACATCACTCCCTCCTCACATACAGTCCCATGTAACTACATCACTCCCTCCCCCTCCTCACATACAGTCCCATGTAACTACATCACTCCCTCCTCACATACAGTCCCATGTTACTACATCACTCCCTCCCCCTCCTCACATACAGTCCCATGTAACTACATCACTCCCTCCCCCTCCTCACATACAGTCCCATGTAACTACATCACTCCCTTCCCCTCCTCACATACAGTCCCATGTAACTACATCACTCCCTCCCCCTCCTCACATACATTCCCATGTAACTACATCACTCCCCTCCCCCTCCTCACATACAGTCCCATGTAACTACATCACTCCCCTCCCCCTCCTCACATACATTCCCATGTAACTACATCACTCCCTCCCCCTCCTCACATACAGTCCCATGTAACTACATCACTCCCTCCCCCCTCCTCACATACAGTCCCATGTAACTACATCACTCCATCCCCCTCCTCACATACAGTCCCATGTAACTACATCACTCCCTCCCCCTCCTCACATACAGTCCCATGTAACTACATCACTCCCTCCCCCTCCTCACATACAGTCCCATGTAACTACATCACTCCCTCCCCCTCCTCACATACAGTCCCATGTAACTACATCACTCCCTCCCCCTCCTCACATACAGTCCCATGTAACTACATCACTCCCTCCCTCCTCCTCCTCACATACAGTCCCATGTAACATCACTCCCTCCCCCTCCTCACATACAGTCCCACGTAACTACATCACTCCCCCCCTCCTCACATACAGTCCCATGTAACTACATCACTCCCTCCCCCTCCTCACATACAGTCCCATGTAACTACATCACTCCCTCCTCACATACAGTCCCATGTAACTACATCACTCCCTCCCCCTCCTCACATTCAGTCCCATGTAACTACATCACTCCCTCCCTCTCCTCACATACAGTCCCATGTAATACATCACACCCTCCCCCTCCTCACATACAGTCCCATGTAACTACATCACTCCCTCCCCCCCTCACATACAGTCCCATGTAATACATCACTCCCTCCCCCCTCCTCACATACAGTCCCATGTAACTACATCACTCCCTCCCCCCTCCTCACATACAGTCCCATGTAACTACATCACTCCCTCCCCCTCCTCACATACAGTCCCATGTAACTACATCACTCCCTCCCCCTCCTCACATACAGTCCCATGTAACTACATCACTCCCTCCCCCTCCTCACATACAGTCCCATGTAACTACATCACTCCCTCTCCCTCCTCACATACAGTCCCATGTAACTACATCACTCCCTCCCCCCTCACATACAGTCCCATGTAACTACATCACTCCCTCCCCCTCCTCACATACAGTCCCATGTAATACATCACTCCCTCCCCCTCCTCACATACAGTCCCATGTAACTACATCACTCCCTCCTCACATACAGTCCCATGTAACTACATCACTCCCTCCCCCTCCTCACATACAGTCCCATGTAATACATCACTCCCTCCCCCTCCTCACATACAGTCCCATGTAACTACATCACTCCCTCCCCCCTCCTCACATACAGTCCCATGTAACTACATCACTCCCTCCCCCTCCTCACATACAGTCCCATGTAACTACATCACTCCCTCCCCCCTCACATACAGTCCCATGTAATACATCACTCCCTCCCCCCTCCTCACATACAGTCCCATGTAACTACATCACTCCCTCCCCCCTCCTCACATACAGTCCCATGTAACTACATCACTCCCTCCCCCTCCTCACATACAGTCCCATGTAACTACATCACTCCCTCCCCCTCCTCACATACAGTCCCATGTAACTACATCACTCCCTCCCCCTCCTCACATACAGTCCCATGTAACTACATCACTCCCTCCCCCCTCCTCACATACAGTCCCATGTAACTACATCACTCCCTCCCCCTCCTCACATACAGTCCCATGTAACTACATCACTCCCTCCCCCTCCTCACATACAGTCCCATGTAACTACATCACTCCCTCCCCCTCCTCACATACAGTCCCATGTAACTACATCACTCCCTCCCCCTCCTCACATACAGTCCCATGTAACTACATCACTCCCTCCCCCCTCACATACAGTCCCATGTAACTACATCACTCCCTCCCCCTCCTCACATACAGTCCCATGTAATACATCACTCCCTCCCCCTCCTCACATACAGTCCCATGTAACTACATCACTCCCTCCTCACATACAGTCCCATGTAACTACATCACTCCCTCCCCCTCCTCACATACAGTCCCATGTAATACATCACTCCCTCCCCCTCCTCACATACAGTCCCATGTAATACATCACTCCCTCCCCCTCCTCACATACAGTCCCATGTAACTACATCACTCCCTCCCCCTCCTCACATACAGTCCCATGTAATACATCACTCCCTCCCCCTCCTCACATACAGTCCCATGTAACTACATCCCTCCCTCCCCCTCCTCACATACAGTCCCATGTAACTACATCCCTCCCTCCCCCTCCTCACATACAGTCCCATGTAACTACATCACTCCCTCCCCCCCTCCTCACATACAGTCCCATGTAACTACATCACTCCCTCCCCCTCCTCACATACAGTCCCATGTAACTACATCACTCCCTCCCCCTCCTCACATACAGTCCCATGTAACTACATCACTCCCTCCCCCTCCTCACATACAGTCCCATGTAACTACATCACTCCCTCCCCCTCCTCACATACAGTCCCATGTAAGTACATCACTCCCTCCCCCTCCTCACATACAGTCCCATGTAACTACATCACTCCCTCCCCCTCCTCACATACAGTCCCATGTAACTACATCACTCCCTCCCCCTCCTCACATACAGTCCCATGTAACTACATCACTCCCTCCCCCTCCTCACATACAGTCCCATGTAACTACATCACTCCCTCCCCCTCCTCACATACAGTCCCATGTAACTACATCACTCCCTCCCCCTCCTCACATACAGTCCCATGTAACTACATCACTCCCTCCCCCTCCTCACATACAGTCCCATGTAACTACATCCCTCCCTCCCCCTCCTCACATACAGTCCCATGTAACTACATCACTCCCTCCCCCTCCTCACATACAGTCCCATGTAACTACATCACTCCCTCCCCCCTCCTCACATACAGTCCCATGTAACTACATCACTCCCTCCCCCTCCTCACATACAGTCCCATGTAACTACATCCCTCCCTCCCCCTCCTCACATACAGTCCCATGTAACTACATCAATCCCCCCCCCCTCACATACAGTCCCATGTAACTACATCACTCCCTCCCCCTCCTCACATACAGTCCCATGTAACTACATCACTCCCTCCCCCCTCCTCACATACAGTCCCATGTAACTACATCACTCCCTCCCCCTCCTCACATACAGTCCCATGTAACTACATCACTCCCTCCCCCCCTCCTCACATACAGTCCCATGTAACTACATCACTCCCTCCTCCTCCTCACATACAGTCCCATGTAACTACATCACTCCCTCCCCCTCGTCACATACAGTCCCATGTAACTACATCCCTCCCTCCCCTCCTCACATACAGTCCCATGTAACTACATCACTCCCTCCCCCCTCCTCACATACAGTCCCATGTAACTACATCACTCCCTCCCCCTCCTCACATACAGTCCCATGTAACTACATCACTCCCTCCCCCCCTCCTCACATACAGTCCCATGTAACTACATCCCTCCCTCCCCCTCCTCACATACAGTCCCATGTAACTACATCACTCCCTCCCCCCTCTCACATACAGTCCATGTAACTACATCACTCCCTCCCCCCTCCTCACATACAGTCCCATGTAACTACATCACTCCCTCCCCCTCCTCACATACAGTCCCATGTAACTACATCACTCCCTCCCCCTCCTCACATACAGTCCCATGTAACTACATCCCTCCCTCCCCCTCCTCACATACAGTCCCATGTAACTACATCAATCCCCCCCCCTCACATACAGTCCCATGTAACTACATCACTCCCTCCCCCTCCTCACATACAGTCCCATGTAACTACATCACTCCCTCCCCCTCCTCACATACAGTCCCATGTAACTACATCCCTCCCTCCCCCTCCTCACATACAGTCCCATGTAACTACATCAATCCCCCCCCTCACATACAGTCCCATGTAACTACATCACTCCCTCCCCCTCCTCACATACAGTCCCATGTAACTACATCACTCCCTCCCCCTCCTCACATACAGTCCCATGTAACTACATCACTCCCTCCCCCTCCTCACATACAGTCCCATGTAACTACATCCCTCCCTCCCCCTCCTCACATACAGTCCCATGTAACTACATCAATCCCCCCCCCTCACATACAGTCCCATGTAACTACATCACTCCCTCCCCCCTCCTCACATACAGTCCCATGTAACTACATCACTCCCTCCCCCTCCTCACATACAGTCCCATGTAACTACATCCCTCCCTCCCCCTCCTCACATACAGTCCCATGTAACTACATCAATCCCCCCCCCTCACATACAGTCCCATGTAACTACATCACTCCCTCCCCCTCCTCACATACAGTCCCATGTAACTACATCACTCCCTCCCCCCTCCTCACATACAGTCCCATGTAACTACATCCCTCCCTCCCCCTCCTCACATACAGTCCCATGTAACTACATCAATCCCCCCCCTCACATACAGTCCCATGTAACTACATCACTCCCTCCCCCTCCTCACATACAGTCCCCATGTAACTACATCACTCCCTCCCCCTCCTCACATACAGTCCCATGTAACTACATCACTCCCTCCCCCCTCCTCACATACAGTCCCATGTAACTACATCACTCCCTCCCCCTCCTCACATACAGTCCCATGTAACTACATCACTCCCTCCCCCCTCCTCACATACAGTCCCATGTAACTACATCCCTCCCTCCCCTCCTCACATACAGTCCCATGTAACTACATCACTCCCTCCCCCTCCTCACATACAGTCCCATGTAACTACATCACTCCCTCCCCCCCTCCTCACATACAGTCCCATGTAACTACATCACTCCCTCCCCCTCCTCACATACAGTCCCATGTAACTACATCACTCCCTCCCCCCTCCTCACATACAGTCCCATGTAACTACATCCCTCCCTCCCCTCCTCACATACAGTCCCATGTAAATACATCACTCCCTCCCCCTCCTCACATACAGTCCCATGTAACTACATCACTCCCTCCCCCCTCCTCACATACAGTCCCATGTAACTACATCACTCCCTCCCCCCTCGTCACATACAGTCCCATGTAACTACATCACTCCCTCCCCCTCCTCACATACAGTCCCATGTAACTACATCACTCCCTCCCCCTCCTCACATACAGTCCCATGTAACTACATCACTCCCTCCTCCTCCTCACATACAGTCCCATGTAAATACATCACTCCCTCCCCCTCCTCACATACAGTCCCATGTAACTACATCACTCCCTCCCCCCTCCTCACATACAGTCCCATGTAACTACATCACTCCCTCCCCCCTCGTCACATACAGTCCCATGTAACTACATCACTCCCCCCCCCTCCTCACATACAGTCCCATGTAACTACATCCCTCCCTCCCCCTCCTCACATACAGTCCCATGTAACTACATCACTCCCTCCCCCCTCCTCACATACAGTCCCATGTAACTACATCCCTCCCTCCCCCTCCTCACATACAGTCCCATGTAACTACATCACTCCCTCCCCCTCCTCACATACAGTCCCATGTAAATACATCACTCCCTCCCCCTCCTCACATACAGTCCCATGTAACTACATCACTCCCTCCCCCTCCTCACATACAGTCCCATGTAAATACATCACTCCCTCCCCCTCCTCACATACAGTCCCATGTAACTACATCCCTCCCTCCCCCCTCCTCACATACAGTCCCATGTAACTACATCACTCCCTCCCCCTCCTCACATACAGTCCCATGTAAATACATCACTCCCTCCCCCTCCTCACATACAGTCCCATGTAACTACATCACTCCCTCCCCCCTCCTCACATACAGTCCCATGTAACTACATCACTCCCTCCCCCCTCGTCACATACAGTCCCATGTAACTACATCACTCCCCCCCCCCTCCTCACATACAGTCCCATGTAACTACATCCCTCCCTCCCCCTCCTCACATACAGTCCCATGTAACTACATCACTCCCTCCCCCCTCCTCACATACAGTCCCATGTAACTACATCCCTCCCTCCCCCTCCTCACATACAGTCCCATGTAACTACATCACTCCCTCCCCCCTCCTCACATACAGTCCCATGTAACTACATCCCTCCCTCCCCCTCCTCACATACAGTCCCATGTAACTACATCACTCCCTCCCCCCTCACATACAGTCCCATGTAATACATCACTCCCTCCCCCTCCTCACATACAGTCCCATGTAAGCCATTCCTCTTACCTCAGTCTCTCTCTTCAGCACAGTACACACACACACGGTAGTTGCCATATCCTAGAGGGTTAAAACACTTCCGGTGACGTCATGACCATGTGATCAGCCTGTGGTGTGGGCGGAGCTATCCAGGCCAGTGCCGGGTTACACAGGAGGAGAAGGCTGCGGGGGATGGAGGCCGGAAGGGAAGATGGAGGGAGAAGCTGCGAGAACCAACTCCAATGTAGACTGGTCAGTACTGAGGTGACTAGAATGGAGCTGCTTAGAGGAGCTGCCGCCAGACACTGCCATCTATTCCCCTCAGTACAGGAGCAGCGAGAGGGAAGTGTCTATAGAGGGCGCCAGAACTGGCCAAGAGAGACATTGTATATGTGTATGGTATCAATAGGAATATAGGAGGTACACATTCCTGCTCATGTATACATATGGCACTGATATATACATAGATATACCTCTATATATTACATATGGCACTGATATATACATAGATATACCTGTATATATTACATATGGCACTGATATATACATAGATATACCTCTATATATTACATATGGCACTGATATATACATAGATATACCTCTATATATTACATATGGCACTGATATATACATAGATATACCTCTATATATTACATATGGCACTGATATATACATAGATATACCTCTATATATTACATATGGCACTGATATATACATAGATATACCTGTATATATTACATATGGCACTGATATATACATAGATATACCTCTATATATTACATATGGCACTGATATATACATAGATATACCTGTATATATTACATATGGCACTGATATATACATACACATAGATATACCTATATATATTACATATGGCACTGATATATACATAGATATACCTCTATATATTACATATGGCACTGATATATACATAGATATACCTGTATATATTACATATGGCACTGATATATACATACACATAGATATACCTATATATATTACATATGGCACTGATATATACATAGATATACCTGTATATATTACATATGGCACTGATATATACATACACATAGATATACCTGTATATATTACATATGGCACTGATATATACATACACATAGATATACCTGTATATACTACATATGGCACTGATATATACATAGATATACCTGTATATATTACATATGGCACTGATATATACATACACATAGATATACCTGTATATATTACATATGGCACTGATATATACATACACATAGATATACCTATATATATTACATATGGCACTGATATATACATAGATATACCTGTATATACTACATATGGCACTGATATATACATAGATATACCTGTATATATTACATATGGCACTGATATATACATACACATAGATATACCTATATATATTACATATGGCACTGATATATACATAGATATACCTGTATATATTACATATGGCACTGATATATACATAGATATACCTCTATATATTACATATGGCACTGATATATACATAGATATACCTGTATATACTACATATGGCACTGATATATACATAGATATACCTGTATATATTTCATATGGCACTGATATATACATAGATATACCTCTATATATTACATATGGCACTGATATATACATAGATATACCTGTATATATTACATATGGCACTGATATATACATAGATATACCTCTATATATTACATATGGCACTGATACATACATAGATATACCTCTATATATTACATAAGGCACTGATATATACATAGATATACCTCTATATATTACATATGGCACTGATATATACATACACATAGATATACCTATATATATTACATATGGCACTGATATATACATAAATATACCTGTATATATTACATATGGCACTGATATATACATAGATATACCTGTATATATTACATATGGCACTGATATATACATACACATGGATATACCTATATATATTACATATGGCACTGATATATACATAGATATACCTCTATATATTACATATGGCACTGATATATACATAGATATACCTGTATATATTACATATGGCACTGATATATACATACACATGGATATACCTATAAATATTACATATGGCACTGATATATACATAGATATACCTCTATATATTACATATGGCACTGATATATACATAGATATACCTCTATATATTACATATGGCACTGATATATACATATACATAAATATACCTGTATATATTACATATGGCACTGATATATACATAGATATTCCTGTATATATTACATATGGCACTGATGTATACATACATATACATAGATATACCTCTATATATTACATATGGCACTGATGTATACATACATATACATAGATATACCTCTATATATTACATATGGCACTGATATATACATAGATATACCTGTATATATTACATATGGCACTGATATATACATAGATATACCTGTATATATTACATATGGCACTGATATATACATAGATATACCTGTATATATTACATATGGCACTGATATATACATAGATATACCTGTATATATTACATATGGCACTGATATATACATAGATATTCCTGTATATATTACATATGGCACTGATGTATACATACATATACATAGATATACCTCTATATATTACATATGGCACTGATGTATACATACATATACATAGATATACCTCTATATATTACATATGGCACTGATATATACATAGATATACCTGTATATATTACATATGGCACTGATATATACATAGATCAAATCAAATCAAATCAAATCAAATCAAAAAATGCTTTATTGGCACGTCCGAATAGGTATTTGGCATTGCCAAAGCTAGTAAAGTGTGTGTGTGTGTGTGGGGGGGGGAGTTGGGTTGGGTGGGTGGTGGGTATGGGGGGGGGTTTGGGTTATAACAGTCCATGGAGTCTCATCTTCCTCTTCGTTGGTGACTGCTATATGGGGGGGGGGTTGGAGGTGGGGTGGGGCAGGGCGGTTTGTTTGGGGTATAACAGTCCGTGGAGTCTCGTCTTCCTCTTCGTTGGTGGCTGCTATATGGGGAGGTGGGGGTGGGTGGGGCGGGTGTTTTGGGATAAATATAACAGTCCATGGAGTCTCATCTTCCTCTGGTTTGGTGACAGCTGGTCACGTATTGGGCAGCGATCTCCACAGTGGCCTCTTCTTCTCCCAGTAGGATGTAGAGTTTCCTCTTCTCGTCTGCAGATATGAAGTCTGGGATGTGGGCAGAGAGTCTTTGGTAGTAGACGGCCCTCACAGCTGAGTATTTGGTACCTGTATATATTACATATGGCACTGATATATACATAAATATACCTGTATATATTACATATGGCACTGATATATACATAGATATACCTGTATATATTACATATGGCACTGATATATACATAGATATACCTGTATATATTACATATGGCACTGATATATACATAGATATACCTGTATATATTACATATGGCACTGATATATACATAGATATACCTGTATATATTACATATGGCACTGATATATACATAGATTTACCTCTATATATTACATATGGCACTGATATATACATAGATTTACCTCTATATATTACATATGGCACTGATATATACATAGATATACCTGTATATATTACATATGGCACTGATATATACATACACATGGATATACCTCTATATATTACATATGGCACTGATATATACATAGATATACCTCTATATATTACATATGGCACTGATATATACATATACATAAATATACCTGTATATATTACATATGGCACTGATATATACATAGATATACCTGTATATATTACATATGGCACTGATATATACATATATATACCTGTATATATTACATATGGCACTGATATATACATAGATATACCTGTATATATTACATATGGCACTGATATATACATAGATATACCTGTATATATTACATATGGCACTGATATATACATATACATAAATATACCTGTATATATTACATATGGCACTGATATATACATACATATACATAGATATACCTGTATATATTACATATGGCACTGATATATACATAGATATACCTGTATATATTAAATATGGCACTGATATATACAGAGATATACATAGATATACCTGTATATATTACATATGGCACTGATATAATCAAATCAAAAAAGCTTTATTGGCACGTCCGAATAGGTATTTGGCATTGCCAAAGCTAGTAAAGTGGGGGGGGGGAGTTGGATTCGGGTGGGTGAGTGGTGGGTATGGGGGGGTGGTTTGGGTTATAACAGTCCATGTAGTCTCATCTTCCTCTTCGTTGATGACCGCTATATAGGGAGGTGGGGCGGGGCGGGTGTATTGGGATAAATATAACAGTCCATGGAGTCTCATCTTCCTCTTGTTTGGTGACAGCTGGACACGTATTGGGCAGCGATCTCCACAGTGGCTTCTTCTTCTCCCAGTAGGATGTAGAGTTTCCTCTTCTCGTCTGCAGATATGAAGTCTGGGATGTGGGCAGAGAGTCTTTGGTAGTAGACGGCCCTCACAGCTGAGTATTTGGTGCAGTGTAGCAGGAAGTGGGTCTCGTCTTCTAGGACCCCCTGGTCACAGTGCTGGCACAGTCTCTTCTCCCGTGGCTTGTACGTCTGCCTGTATCGCCCCGTCTCTATCTCTAGGTTGTGGGCGCTCAGTCTGTACCGGCTCAGGGTCTGTCTGTGCTTGGGGTGGCGTATTCTCTCCAGGTAGGTGGCCATGGTGTAGTCCCTTTGTAGGGATTGGTACACGGTGAGTTTCTTGGAGTTATTTATTTCGTTTCTCCATTCTTCAATGTACCGCTCTCTATTTGCCTCTGTGGTCGCCTTTATTTCGGCCTTGGTTATCATCTGTTGGTGTTTTTGGTTTGGTGGTTGGCTGTTGTTTGGTTGGTGAGTGTCTGGTTTGCTCAGGTGGCTTAGCCATGCTTGGTGGTGGTAGGAGTCGGGGTTGTTCCCCTGGATGTGTGCCTGGAAAGCTAGCGCCCTCTTCTGTATGGTGAGCCATAGGGGGAGTCTGCCTAGCTCTGCCCTGCAGGCCATGTTGGTGGTGTTGCGATGGACATGGAGCAGGTATTTGCAGAACTCCAGGTGGAAGTTCTCTGTTGGAATGAAATCCCACTTTGACTGGTCTGGGTAGGTGGCTGGGCCCCAAACCTCACTGCCATAGAGAAGGATCGGGGAGATGACTGCATCAAATATCTTCAGCCAGACCCTCACCGGTGGTTTGAGGTGGTACAGTTGTCTTCTGATGGCGTAGAAGGTTCTGCAGGCTTTTGCTTTCAGGGTTTCTATTGCTGCTTTGAAGCTTCCCGATTGGCTGAGCTCCAGCCCCAGGTAGGTGTAGCTGTTGGTTTTCTCCAGTGTGGAGCCGTTCAGTGTGAATTGTGGGGTGGGGGCTTTATTGTGGCCCTTCTTCTGAAATACCATGACTTTGGTCTTCTTCTGGTTGATGGGTAGGGCCCATGTGGTGCTGAATTTTTCCAGCACTGACAGGCTTTCTTGAAGGTCTTTCTCGGTGGGGGCCAGGAGTAGGAGGTCGTCGGCGTATAGCAGGAACTTCACCTCCTGGTCGTTCAGGGTGAGGCCTGGGGTTGGTGAGGCCTCCAGGGCTGTAGCCAGTTCATTGATATAGATGTTGAAGAGCGTTGGGCTCAGGCTACAGCCTTGTCTGACCCCTCGGGCCTGTTGGAAGTATGCGGTCCTTTTCCCATTCACCTTCACACTGCACTGGTTTCCGGTGTAGGAGCTCTTGATGACGTCGTACGTTCTTCCTCCTATTCCACTCTCTAGGAGTTTTAGGAGCAAGCCTGGGTGCCATACTGAATCAAACGCCTTCTTAAAGTCCACGAAGCAGGCGAATATCTTGCATTTTCTGGTGTTGTGGACGTGCGTCTTGATGAGGCTGTGCAGGGTGTAGATATGGTCTGTGGTGCGGTGGTTTGGCATGAACCCTGCTTGGCTCTTGCTGAGGACCCCGTGTTGTGTGAGGAAGGTGAGGATTCTGTTATTGATGATGCTGTTGAACAGTTTCCCCAGCGTGCTGCTGACGCAGATCCCTCTGTAGTTGTTGGGGTCATATTGGTCCCCATTCTTGTAGATGGAGGTTATGAGGCCTATGTTCCAGTCTTCGGGGAAGTGTCCAGCATTGAGCACGAGGGTGAATAGCTTTGCCAGTGCCGCGTGTGTTGCTGGAGGGCTGTATTTGATCATCTCTGGTAGGATGCCGTCAGGGCCACTGGCCTTTTTGCCTTTCAGCAGGGCAATACTTTCCTGTATATCTTTTATGGTGATTGGCGAGTCCAGAGGGTTCTGGAAGTCTTTGATGACTTTCTCCATGTCCCTCAGTTTGGTGATTATCTGTTGCTGTTCTGGGGTTAGGTCTTCTTCTGGGATGTTTTTGTAGAGACCTCTGAAGTAGTTGAGCCAGATATTGCCATTTTGGATGTGGAGAGAGTTTTTCTTGGGCTTTGTGCCCATGTGGTGCCAGGTCTCCCAGAATGAGCTGTCCTGGAGGGAGTCCTCTAGTTGTTCTATTTTGTGGGAGAGGTCCCTCTGTTTCTTCTCTCTGAGGGTGCCCTTGTATTGCTTGCATAGGTTGTTGTAGGCTTCCCTCACCTCCTTGTTGTTGGGGTCCCTGTGTTTTTGGTTGGAGGCTGTTCTTAGGGTATGGCGTAGTGCTCTGCAGTTGCTGTCGAACCATTTGTGGGACTGTTTGTTGGTTTGTCTTATTGGTTTGGTTGGTTTCAGGCCTGCTAGTTCTGCTGTCGTCTGTAGGATGTACTTGAGATCCTTCACAGCTCTGGTGACTCCCTGTTGGTCTGGCTGATAGGTGTTTGTATGGAAGTTTGTGAGCAGTGTCTTGATTTCGGGTCGGTTGGTTGCGTTGGTATATTCTATGGCCTGGTGGTTGGCCCATTTGAAATGTCTTGGTAGGTTGTAGAGGCCAGACTGTTGGGGCTCATGTGTGGGTGTTTTGTTCATGGTTCTCATGTATAGTAGGATCTGGTTGTGGTCTGATAGATGGGAGTCAGGTGCGATTGTGAAGTCTTCAATGTCTTACAGGTCTGCGTCTGTAATTGCATAGTCCACCACGCTGTTGCCCACTTGAGAGTTTAGTGTGAAGCGTCCTCTGGGATCGCCTGTGGTACGTCCGTTTATTATGTACAGTCCTAGGCTTCGGCACATGTTCAGCAGTTGTCTCCCACTCTTGTTGACAATTCTGTCTTGGCTGTTTCTTCTTGTCTGTGTGGGTTCTGGGTGGTGGATCTCACTACCGTGCGTATGTGGGTTATCGTCAGGGGGCAGGTAGTCTAACTCTGTGCCTGTCCTTGCATTCAGGTCTCCGCAGATCAGCACTCTGCCTTTGGGTTGGAAATGGGTGGCTTCCCTTTGTAGGACCTCGTAAGTGTCAGGGTCGTGGTAGGGGGACCCTGGTGGGGGCATATATTCTGCACAGAGATAGATGTCCTGCTGGCCGCTGAGGGTGGAGCTGCTTATTTTTATCCATATGTGATTAGTTCCACGTTTGGTAGCTTTTACGTGTTCTTTGAGCTCCTTCTTGTACCATATTAGTATGCCTCCTGAGTGGCGGCCATGTTTGGTGGTCTTATTTTTCTGGGCGGGCACGGAGCATTCCTTGTAGCCCATGGGCGTTAGGGACTCGTCTTCTGCCCGGGTCCATGTCTCGAGGAGGATTTGGATGTCTATGTTTTTTAGTCTGTCTATGAAGTCTGGATCTTTTGGTTTAGATCCAAAGGCTGAGGCGTTCAGCCCTTGTATGTTCCAACTACTGATAGTGATTTCATCTTCGGTGTGTAAACCTTGTAATATACTGTACATACATATACATACAATAGATATACCTATATATATTACATATGGCACTGATATACACTCACCGGCCACTTTATTAGGTACACCTGTCCAACTGCTTGTTAACACTTAATTTCTAATCAGCCAATCACATGGCGGCAACTCAGTGCATTTAGGCATGTAGACATGGTCAAGACAATCTCCTGCAGTTCAAACCGAGCATCAGTATGGGGAAGAAAGGTGATTTGAGTGCCTTTGAACGTGGCATGGTTGTTGGTGCCAGAAGGGCTGGTCTGAGTATTTCAGAAACTGCTGATCTACTGGGATTTTCACGCACAACCATCTCTAGGGTTTACAGAGAATGGTCCGAAAAAGAAAAAACATCCAGTGAGCGGCAGTTCTGTGGGCGGAAATGCGTTGTTGATGCCAGAGGTCAGGGGAGAATGGCCAGACTGGTTCGAGCTGATAGAAAGGCAACAGTGACTCAAATAGCCACCCGTTACAACCAAGGTAGCCAGAAGAGCATCTCTGAACGCACAGTACGTCAAACTTTGAGGCAGATGGGCTACAGCAGCAGAAGACCACACCGGGTGCCACTCCTTTCAGCTAAGAACAGGAAACTGAGGCTACAATTTGCACAAGCTCATCGAAATTGGACAATTGAAGATTGGAAAAACGTTGCCTGGTCTGATGAGTCTCGATTTCTGCTGCGACATTCGGATGGTAGGGTCAGAATTTAGCGTCAACAACATGAAAGCATGGATCCATCCTGCCTTGTATCAACGGTTCAGGCTGGTGGTGGTGGTGTCATGGTGTGGGGAATATTTTCTTGGCACTCTTTGGGCCCCTTGGTACCAATTGCGCATCGTTGCAACGCCAAAGTCTACCTGAGTATTGTTGCTGACCATGTCCATCCCTTTATGACCACAATTTACCCAACATCTGATGGCTACTTTCAGCAGGATAATGCAATGCCATGTCATAAAGCTGGAATCATCTCAGACTGGTTTCTTGAACATGACAATGAGTTCACTGTACTCCAATGGCCTCCACAGTCACCAGATCTCAATCCAATAGAGGAGCATCTTTGGGATGTGGTGGAACGGGAGATTCGCATCATGGATGTGCAGCCGACAAATCTGCGGCAACTGTGTGATGCCATCATGTCAATATGGACCAAAATCTCTGAGGAATGCTTCCAGCACCTTGTTGTATCTATGCCACGAAGAATTGAGGCAGTTCTGAAGGCAAAAGGGGGTCCAACCCGTTACTAGCATGGTGTACCTAATAAAGTGGCCGGTGAGTGTATACATATATAGACATACCTATATACAGTCCTATGAAAAAGTTTGAGCACCCCTATTAATCTTAATCATTTTTAGTTCTAAATATTTTGGTGTTTGCAGCAGCCATTTCAGTTTGATATATCTAATAACTGATGGACACAGTAATATTTCAGGATTGAAATGAGGTTTATTGTACTAACAGAAAATGTGCAATATGCATTAAACCAAAATTTGACCGGTGCAAAAATATGGGCACCTCAACAGAAAAGTGACATTAATATTTAGTACATCCTCCTTTTGCAAAGATAACAGCCTCTAGTCGCTTCCTGTAGCTTTTAATCAGTTCCTGGATCCTGGATAAAGGTATTTTGGACCATTTCTTTCTACAAAACAATTCAAGTTCAGTTAAGTTTGATGGTCGCCGAACATGGACAGCCCGCTCTCAAATGATCTGAAAACAAAGATTGTTCAACATAGTTGTTCAGGGGAAGGATACAAAACATTGTCTCAGAGATTTAACCTGTCAGTTTCCACTGTGAGGAACATAGTAAGGAAATGGAAGACCACAGGGACAGTTCTTGTTAAGCTCAGAAGTGGCAGGCCAAGAAAAATATCAGAAAGGCAGAGAAGAAGAATGGTGAGAACAGTCAAGGACAATCCACAGACCACCGCCAAAGAGCTGCAGCATCATCTTGCTGCAGATGGTGTCACTGTGCATCGGTCAACTATACAGCGCACTTTGCACAAATAGAAGCTGTATGGGAGAGTGATGAGAAAGAAGCCGTTTCTGCACGTACGCCACAAATAGAGTTGCCTGAGGTATGAAAAAGCACATTTGGACAAGGCAGCTTCATTTTGGAAACAAAGATTGAGTTGTTTGGTTATAAAAAAAGGCGTTATGCATGGCGTCCAAAAAGAAACAGCATTCCAAGAAAAACACTTGCTACCCACTGTAAAATTTGGTGGAGGTTCCATCATGCTTTAGGGCTGTGTGGCCAATGCCGGCATCGGGAATCTTGTTAAAGTTGAGGGTCGCATGGATTCCACTCAGTATCAGCAGATTCTTGAGAATAATGTTCAAGAATCAGTGACGAAGTTGAAGTTACCCCGGGGATGGATATTTCAGCAAGACAATGATCCAAAACACCGCTCCAAATCCTCAGGCATTCATGCAGAGGAACAATTACAATGTTCTGGAATGGCCATCCCAGTCCCCAGACCTGAATATCATTGAACATCTGTGGGATGATTTGAAGCGGGCTGTCCATGCTCGGCGACCATCTAACTTAACTGAACTTGAATTGTTTGTCCAAAATACCTTTATCCAGGATCCAGGAACTGATTAAAAGCTACAGGAAGCGACTAGAGGCTGTTATCTTTGCAAAAGGAGGATCTACTAAATATTAATGTCACTTTTCTGTTGAGGTGCCCATACTTTTGCACCGGTCAAATTTTGGTTTAATGCATATTGCGCATTTTCTGTTAGTACAATAAACCTCATTTCAATCCTGAAATATTACTGTGTCCATCAGTTATTAGATATATCAAACTGAAATGGCTGTTGCAAATACCAAAATATTTAGAACTAAAAATGATTAAGATTAATAGGGGTGCCCAAACTTTTTCATAGGACTGTATATATTATGTCCCTCAGCGGCCACTGCAGCCTATATTGTGCTGTGGGGCATAATAGAGGTTACAGTGGCCACAGTGGACCCTTCAAGCTCTATTATGCCCCACAGTTGCACATAAACTATTATTACACTCAGGGGTCTTTTTCATAGGACTGTATATTACATATGGCACTGATATATACATATACATAAATATACCTGTATATACTACATATGGCACTGATATATACATATACTGTACATAGATATACCTGTATATATTACATTTATAGTGTAGTTACTATAGGTAGGTCCATGGTCTGGGTGTATTCTGTAGTTACTATAGGTAGGTCCATGGTCTGGGTATATTCTGTAGTTACTATAGGTAGGTCCATGGTCTGGGTGTATTCTGTAGTTACTATAGGTAGGTCCATGGTCTGGGTGTATTCTGTAGTTACTATAGGTAGGTCCATGGTCTGGGTGTATTCTGTAGTTACTATAGGTAGGTCCATGGTCTCAGTGTATTCTGTAGTTACTATAGGTAGGTCCATGGTCTCGGTGTATTCTGTAGTTACTATAGGTAGGTGGATGGTCTTGGTGTATTCTGTAGTTACTATAAGTAGGTTTATGGTTTGGGTGTATTCTGTAGTTACTATAGGTAGGTCCATGGTCTGGGTGTATTTTGTATTACTATAGGTAGGTCCATGGTCTGGGTGTATTCTGTAGTTACTATAGGTAGGTCAATGGTCTGGGTGTATTCTGTAGTTACTATAGGTAGGTCCATGGTCTGGGTGTATTCTGTAGTTACTATAGGTAGGTTCATGGTCTCGGTGTATTCTGTATTACTATAGGTAGGTCCATGGTCTGGGTGTATTCTGTAGTTACTATGTGTAGGTCCATGGTCTCGGTGTATTCTGTAGTTACTATAGGTAGGTTCATGGTCTGGGTATATTCTGTAGTTACTATAGGTAGGTTCATGGTCTGGGTATATTCTGTAGTTACTATAGGTAGGTCCATGGTCTGGGTGTATTCTGTAGTTACTATAGGTAGGTGGATGGTCTTGGTGTATTCTGTAGTTACTATAGGTAGGTCCATGGTCTGGGTGTATTTTGTAGTTACTATACGTAGGTTCATGGTCTGGGTGTATTCTGTAGTTACTATAGATAGGTCCATGGTCTGGGTGTATTCTGTAGTTACTATAGGTAGGTCCATGGTCTGGGTGTATTCTGTAGTTACTATAGGTAGGTCCATGGTCTGGGTGTATTCTGTAGTTACTATAGGTAGGCTCATGGTCTGGGTGTATTCTGTAGTTACTATAGGTAGGTCCATGGTCTGGGTGTGTTCTGTAGTTACTATAGGTAGGTCCATGGTCTGGGTGTATTCTGTAGTTACTATAGGTAGGTCCATGGTCTGGGTGTATTCTGTAGTTACTATAGGTAGGTCCATGGTCTGGGTGTATTCTGTAGTTACTATAGGTAGGTCCATGGTCTGGGTATATTCTGTAGTTACTATAGGTAGGTCCATGGTCCGGGTGTATTCTGTAGTTACTATAGGTAGGTCCATGGTCTGGGTGTATTCTGTAGTTACTATAGATAGGCTCATGGTCTGGGTGTGTTCTGTAGTTACTATAGGTAGGTCCATGGTCTGGGTGTATTCTGTAGTTACTATAGGTAGGTCCATGGTCTGGGTGTATTCTGTAGTTACTATAGGTAGGTCCATGGTCTGGGTGTATTCTGTAGTTACTATAGGTAGGTCCATGGTCTGGGTGTATTCTGTAGTTACTATAGGTAGGTCCATGGTCTGGGTGTATTCTGTAGTTACTATAGGTAGGTTCATGGTCTTGGTGTATTCTGTAGCCAGCAGCATCCCAAGAACCCCTGCTCACTTAGATGATAGCAGCATCCAAGGGACTCATGCACTCCTTCAGATGCCAACTGCACCCCTGCCCCCCCTTTAGATGCCAGCAGTAAGGAACCCTGCCCCCCTTTAGAAGCACACCAAAGATCCCTGTCCTTCTCTTTTAGATGCCAGCAGCACCCCAAAGGCCCCTGCCCCTTCTTAGATGCTAGTAGTACCCCAAAGACCCTCTCCCCCCCCTCCATTAGATGCCAGCAGTACCTCAAAGTACCCACTGCCAGGGGTGTAACGATCGTGACCTGGCCCGGTGAGACACGGGGCCAGTAGCCAGCTGGAGGTAGTCGGGGTCCAGTACCACTATGTGACAGCAGCAGGGGAAAGCCTGGTTCCCTGACCACTATATGCATTGTAAATGAGAAGGGACACAGGCATGTTGCCAGGCCCTTTTTCAACAGATACTAGCCCAGGGGAGGTGACTTAAAATTATAGATACTGTATAGTGTACGGGTGACTGTAGGAGGATTATACTTTGTGGGGGCACATGGAAAGATGATTGAGAATGGGTGGAGTCAACCTAGAAGTGGGTGGAGCTAAATTTGCCACAGCGCGCATGGCCCTCTAGAATAGTTTCAATTTCTTATGCGGCCCCATGGGAAAAATTAATTGCCCACCCCTGGGTTAGATGATGTGTTTGAGTACGTTATGAGGTATTTAGCCTTGACTGGGTACAGAATTCCGAGAATTTAATGAATAATTAAAAATAAAAACATAGTAATAAATAGGTGGTATGTACCTATGGGAAAGTTTTTTTTTATTGGAATATTAACATAAACAGAGGAGAAAAGCTGACTCCGGGATTGGCAAATTGTGTTTTATTGTGATTTTTCATGACAGAAATATGCACGGAAGATAAGACGTTGTAACAAAATTATTATTGAAGATGTATTCGATAAAATTTATTGTTGTATAAAGGTCAGATGTATGAAGTATACTCACCGTTAAGGGTTAATTTTATGGGAGGGGACTGTAATTGTTAGGGTTTTATAAGGATTCGGTGGTAGATCTTTCAGTATGCCATGAGGAAGGAACGTTAAAAAAGGGTGACCTGGCGCCCGTCTGGTGGAAATAGTAGACTCCAGTCAGGAGCCCACCAGCCCAATTGCAGCTCTTACCCGGACACCGTCCCACACAGTGGGTGGTGAAAAAATGGAAAGGATATATAGAAAAACCGGGAATGAGGAAGGAACGATACAATTTCCGAAACGCGTAGCCGCCACTTTATGCTTTTTCATCTGCGATTACCCTCGGGTATTTTGTAATGATTTTACAATGAAGAAATAAAAGTTACATTTTATATTCCGCCTGGTTGACGCTGGATTTCTCCTACTACATGTGTAACATGTTACTTATACTGTACGCTGCATGGCGAAAAATTTAAAAGGTAAAACACAATGTCAGAATTGATTTTTTTTTTTTTTAAATCCAGCAAAAAAGAGTTAATAAAGTGTATTCAATAAGTTGTAGGCACCGAAAAATGGTGTCATTACAAAATGCATCTCATCCCGCAAACAATAAGCCCTTATTATTCTTCCCCCCCCCAAAATTTAAATTTTATATTTTTATGTTGAAAGCCTGAAATGTGGCAAACGGTTGAAAAGTTCAAGGGGGCTGAGTAATTTTGCAAGGCGGTGTATTCCCTCTACATCATCTGCTGTGCAGTCACATCTGGGGAACTAATACTCACTACACCCCCTGATAAATTCTTTGAAGGGTGCAGTTTTCAAAATCTACATAGCGCCCCTTCCCTTCTGCACCCGAACTGCAGTTTATGCCCCATGTTTGACACTGGTGTACCCAGGATAACATACGTAATGTCATATGTGGGTATAAACTGATATTAGGGCACAGTCGCACACAGAAGGGTTATTGAGTTTTTGGAGCACAGACGCTTTGGTTTTTGGATGCCATGATACTTTTGCAGAGCTGAAACGCCAGTAAAGTGGAATCCCCTGATATGTGACCTTATTTTGGAAATTTCACCCCTGAAGGATTTCTCCAGGGGTACAGAGAGCATTTTTAACCCCCAAGTGTTGCTATAATTTATTATCCATAAATGAATACGCAGCTGATTGTGAGAGGTGAAAATGGCAATTTTTCCAGGAATACGTCATTTCAGTGCGTAATATATTGTGCCCGACTTGTATCAGGGATGAACGCTCTAGAAGTTGTTGTGCCCGGGATAGCCACTTACCAGTTTTTGGAGTGTCTCTGCTGACATAAGTTGGACACAACATATCGGGCACTGAAATGGCGAATCTCTGGAAAAATTTCATTTTTAACTTCTCATTATCAGCTGCGCATTCATTTCTGGAAACTAAATAAATGTAACACTCAAGGGTTATAAATGCTCGCTACGCCATCAGTGGGGTTGTGTCCAAAATGGGGTGACATGTCTGCGGATTCCACTTTATTGCAATTCAGGGGCTTTGCAAAAGTGGCATGACGTCCAAAAACCAAAATAGCGCTCCTTCCCTTCTGTGTCTACCCACATATGGCAAGAAGTACGTTATCTGGGGTACACCAGTGTCATACATGTGGGCGTACACTGCCATTTGGGTACACAGCAGGGTGCAGATGTGAAGGAGCGATATATGCTTATGAAGTGCAGATTTAGATTGTTGGTGTTTGGACACCATGTCACAATGGCAGAGACTCTAAAATTGCCCCTACAAAATGGGGTCACTTTTTGGGGAATTCCAGTTTACTGTCACCTCCAGGGCTCTGTTAAAACAACATGGTGCCCAGAGGGTCCCTCTAAATCTGCACCCCAAACGCTAAAAAGCGCAGTGTTCCTTCCCTTCTGAGCCCTCTTGTGTGCCCAAGCAGCAGTTTACACTTAGGGCCCATTCACACTATGGATACGCTGACTAATTCTGAACGTTAAAACACGTTCAGAATCAGCGCGTGTAAAGCAGATCCCATTCATTTCAATGGGAGCCGGCATACGAGCGCTCCCCATTGAAATGAATGGGCTGCTTTTTTCTCTACGAGTGATCCCATTGAAGTGAATGGGAAGCGCTCGCGTGTAAGGCTAACTCGGCTCATTCCGAGCCGTACACGCGAGCGCTTCCCATTCACTTCAATGGGAGCGCTCGTAGAGAAAAAAGCAGCCCATTCATTTCAATGGGGAGCGCTCGTATGCCGGCTCCCATTGAAATGAATGGGATCTGCTTTATACGCGCTGATTCTGGACCACTTAATAGTTTTAGGAGTGCAGGTCTCTGACAACACAAAGTGGGTCCAACGTATTGGGCACCGAAATGGCATATTTCTTTAAAAATTTCAATTCTAATTTTGTACATTAATTTTTGGGAAGAATTTTTAGACTCAAAATGATACCTCTTGATATAACCCTTGACGGGTGTAGTTTTTAAAATGGGGTCACTTTTGAGAGGTTTCCATTGTATTGATACTTTAGGGGCTCTGCAAATGCGACATGACACCTGAAAACTATTCCAGCAAAATCTGCCCTCCAAAAGCCAAATAGCGCTCTTCCCCTTCTGAGCCCCACTATGTTCCCATACAGCAGATTATGGCCACCAATTAGATTTACAACTGCCCGAGATACAAAACAGGATCAACAATTATGTGTGAGTTCTCAGATGTTTAACAAGATTTGATTTCTGGGTAAAGCCTTTCCCACATTCTGGGCATGAATATGGCTTCTCTCCTGTGTGAATTCTCTGATGTGTATCAAGAGTTGATTTGTGAGTAAAACCTTTCCCACATTCTGGGCATGAATATGGCTTCTCTCCTGTATGAGTTTTTTGATGTCCAACAAAATGTGTTTTCTGAATAAAACCTTTCCCACATTCTGGGCATGAATATGGCTTCTCTCCTGTATGAGTTTTCTGATGTTCAACAAGATGTGGTTTCTGAGTATAAGATTTCCCACATTCTGGGCACGAATATGGCTTCTCTCCTGTATGAATTCTTTGATGTTTAACAAAACTTGATTTGTGACTAAAACATTTCCCACATTCTGGGCATGAATATGGCTTCTCTCCTGTATGAGTTCTTTGATGTTTAATAAAACTTGATTTCCGAGAAAAACATTTCCCACATTCGGGGCATGAATATGGCTTCTCTCCTGTGTGAATTCTCTCATGTATAACAAGATATGATTTCTGAGTAAAACATTTCCCACATTCGGGGCATGAAAATGGCTTCTCTCCCGTGTGAATTCTCTCATGTTTAACAAGACGTGATTTCCAAGTAAAACATTTTTCACATTCTGAGCATGAATATAACTTCTCTCTTGTGTGAGTTTGTTGATGTTCAGCAAGGTTTGATTTCTGGGTAAAACATTTTCCACAATCTGGGCATGAATATGGCTTCTCTCCTTTGTGAATTCTCTCGGCTGAGGGAACATCTAAGGTAATGTCATATTCTTCATATGGATGTTGTGTTATACCCTGATCCTTTGCTTTATAATCTGTAGATATCAGATGTCCCTCTGACCTCCTGGTACAGTCATCTGACAAGAAGAAAACTGATGTTACTATTTTTGAATAACATAGTCTTACAAGTATATTCCGCACTGAGCTGCCGCTGCCTGAGACGCTTCAGACTGTGTTAAGTGAAGTCAGTAGCACAGGCAGCAAACGATGGCAGCGCGGCCTACTTCATTAGTATTCTCTGTGCCGAGACGGAGGTCAGTGATAGTGAATAGTAATGAAGCGGGGCAGGAGACGCCACCACTGCTCTAGGTCACTGTAGAGGTGAACACAATCCATGGCTGCTTAAATATGGCCACTTATGTGGAATAATACTGTAGGATGCCATAAATCTTACTGTACTACACCTCATACACACAACAGATTCCCAGCCCAAAGTCACCGCAGATCTGCTGTCCTATACAGTATGTAGTATGCGTCTGTGGAGTCACAAGGAAGCCGGGACTCCTAGCGTCATAGATCACTAAGATACGGGGAGTCCTGGTGTGTGGACAGAGTTCGGGCCGGGAAATGTGACTGATTGTTACAGTTCTGTCTATATATGAAAAACAATAATATTTAAACATGACAGAACTGCTAGACTGCAAGACACTGCAGTGAGGTCCACAAGCCCCGGAGGGCAGCCTTCTGCCTGAATGTAAACTACCAGTTAAACTGCACTGGCAGTGATGTTGTGCGGTTCTAATGTGAACAGGCTGCAACAGACCACTAGTTAACTTCTCTGGGAAAGCGTGCCTGTGTTTAGCTGCTGAGTGAAGTCACACAGGAAAGACTGCCAGGGGTTAAACTCCACTCCTGGTCAGTAACTTAAAGGGCTCCTTAAGCAGCTAGGAGCTACAATGTAAGTGGACAGTACAATTAGGGTTTACTGATTCCCACTGGCAGAGCCAAGGAATCCTAACTAGATCCCTAGACAGCTCCTGCCTTTCACTGGAACCTAGCCCTAACCTCCTGTCTCAAGGTTATTAGTCAAAGTGTGAGCACCCGGCAGGCGTCGGTTCACACTATATAAAGGCAAGTCCCCGCCCATAGGGCAGCGGCATAACTTCACCGCACATGCTCAGCATGAGCAGAATGGTACTTAGCCTCCGAGCGGCTCCAACAGGTTTGAGCATGCTCAGTAGGGAAGGAATGGGACTTAGCCTCTGAGCGCCTCCAAAAGGTCCAAGCACGCTAGGCAGAAAGTTGGACTTAGACTCCACACTCGTTACTGCACAACGCCGAGGGTTGAATTGGCCCGCAGGTGGCGCTATGCGCTGGACGGGAAACCTGCAGGACCCCATCCTAACACTGATGTACAGACCAGATTTTCTAGTCCAGATTCCATAATGTGATTGGGGTCTAAGGTGAGGCTTACACAGTGAATTCAGAAGAAGAATTTTTCCAAATCATCCCCCGACTCTCCATCAGATTCCTTACTGGCCAGGCGGGATTTTCCACCTCCCATTTATTTCCATAGAGCTCTGAGGTGGAATCTGCCTGAAGATCGAGCAGGAGGATTATTTTTCCCAGTAGCTGAAATAATCTGCTATATAATTCTGGTAAATTCTTTCCCTTCACGAGGACTGACAGCCGGGGATGAGGAAATTTGCCTCGTTCACATCGATGTCAGGTCCTTCCATTATATTCTATACTACATTTATTACCCCCTATAGCGGTATCACATTTATATTCATGTATTATTAGTATTTTATCTGAATCGGGGAACAACAAATAGTCTAAACAATGTCTGACTAGAATCAGTGACCCTTCTGTGCTTTATATAGTGGTGACTCCTCACCTGGGCGGTTCCCTGTAGGAATGTCCTCCTCACACTCCTCATCACCACTCACATAGGGATCTTCCTGTATTCTCATAGATATAGCATTAATGTCACTCACATCTTTATCCTGATGGAAAATCTGTGAAACAAATAATGTAAAAGTCACCGGACAAATGGGGAAGTCACAGAGAATGTTCTAGATCATTAATCTGCACAGGGTCGGACTGGTCCTCCGGGGAACCAGTTAATCCTCCGCTGGGCCCCGAGCCTCGACTATCAGTCCTCATTTTTCCAATGCAGATGCATTGTTCGGGGGCCGATCGGGATATCAGGGGCGGGGGTTGGGCCCCTGACCAATGCATATGCATCGATAAAACGAAGACTGATAGTGATCAGGGGCCGGATTGGTAAGCTCGGGGGCCCCAGGCTGCTGGTAGCTGGCCATCTTTAATCAATACAGTCCCAGGGCCCTGACACACAGGGTCCTCCTGGCAGTGGTATACAGTACTTTCCCTATTAATATAGAGAAAGTATACATCAGGAGGACACCATGGGCAGCAGCTTCACCTATCACTGCCATCCTATGAAGAAGTTTCTGTGCAGCCCGGACTTCCCCCTCCCCCTTCCAGCAGTGAGTCATCGCTTTCATCATACTGTATGGAGACAGAGAGGAGTCTGCTGCGATGCTGCACTCTCTGCTTCACAAATGTGAGGGTTTTTTTTTCTTTTTTTTGGTAATATGTAATATTTAATATGTATATGTGTACATTTGTTTAACCCTTAAAGAGGACCTTCCATGAGTTGGGGCACATGCAGTTTTATATACCGCTAGAAAGCCAACAGTGCGCTGAATTCAGCGGTATATAAAACCGCATGTGCCCCAACTCATGGAAGGTCCTCTTTAAGTACTACCATGGTGTCTATTATACACCACTACCATACACATATCATTATGATAGACACCATGAAAGTACTTAAGGGTTAAAGTATGTGTCTTGTATACTGTGTGAGGACTGTATGTTTGTATACAGGTATGCGTGAGTATATACAGTATGCTATAATAATGTGTATGGATATATATGAGTATACATAGTATTCATACATTCATATAAATATATATTTGACAATGGTATACAAAATGTATATAAATGTTTAAAGGGATCCTATCATACAAACCCTTTTTTTTTTTCTAACTACCGCGTCGGAATAGCCTCAAGAAAGGTTATTCTTCTCCTACCTTTCATTGTCTTCTCCGCGCCGCCGTTCCGTGGGAATCTCGGTTCTTGTCGGTATGCAAATGAATTCTCTCGCAGCACTGGGGGCGGGCCCAATGCTGCGAGACAACTCTCTCCAGTGCCGCCTCCATCTTCGTCAGCAGCATCTTCTTCATCCTCTTCTTCCGGCGGTGGCTTGTAGCTTCTAGGCCTTGGGCAGAGCAGACTGCGCATGCCCACAGGCCACGAGAAAATGGCTGCTTACACAGTATTGTACAGAAACAGCTACAGTGTCCCTATAGGTATAAGGGAAGCAGAAAGTCCTCAGAGGAAACTTCTGTAGAATTTCTGCAAAAATCGCTGGGGGGAAAAACTGATGTGTTGCCGCCGGGGGTTTTCCCACAGCGCGTTTTTGCTGCAGGACGTTGCGTTAGGCCTTATCCTTATAGCGTGATGCTCAGTATATTGAGATGTTAGGCTGGGTTCACACGGGGTATTTTGGTCAGGATTTTGAGGCCCAATCTGCCTCCAAATCTTGACCAAAAAGACGGTTCCCAATTAAATCAATGGGAACCGGGCAGTTCTTTTTTCCAGAAGCGTTTTGTTCCGGCTCTCAGAAAAAAGAAGCGACATGCTCATTCTTCAGTGAACTGCACCGGCATCCAGTCGCGGCTACCCATAATTTGGACTGGAACCTGAGGTGGCCTCCGTGTCAAATTCCAGTTCAAAATGCCCCATGTGAACACGGTCTTAAGGATTAGGTGCAATAGCAGGTCGCAGATAAAAAAAAGACCCCGTGGAAAAGAAAATAGCTGTGAATCACAATGGATTTTTTCCACAGTGTTTTTCATTGAGCTTTTGTCCCCAACACCCCGTTGTTTCCCGCTTGTGTCTGTTCAGTCTCATGCCTCATTTCTGGAAATTCTGCACCAAGTTGGTCTCAGTGATCACATGAGGTGCAGGACTCCCAGCCAGGAGACACCGGCACGAGACTAAATGGACACTCGCGGCGGACAACAGAGCAACAGGAAAAGGTGAGCGAGCTTTTTATTTATTTATTTTACACCTCCAGCCCGGCACATGGGTAGCTCCAGTTCCTGGACAAATCTTTAAAGGATTTATCCATCTTTCACATTATAGGAAATATCTCCATCTACCTGATCATCCTGTGGAAGAAGAGGACTGGGACATCTCTCCGGTGTTGTCCTCTTACTGGATCTACCTGTAGGAAACACAGACAGGGACTGAATTCATTCTGTACATACAAATAATGGAAGTCCATGTGTATATAGTCATGTCTATTACCTGCTGATGTGAGGGGCTGGTGGTCCTCCATCATCACCTCCTTGTACAGATCCTTGTGTCCTTCTAAATACTCCCACTCCTCCAAGGAGAAATAGACAGCGACATCCTGACACCTTATAGGAACCTGACAACACAATGATACAGTCATCACCCCGACCCCTCCAGTTACTGTATAATGTCCCAGCATTCCCAGCAGTGTCACCTCTCCAGTCAGCAGCTCCAGCATTTTGTTGGTGACTTCTAGGATCTTCTGTCCATTGATCTGTTTCAAAGGTTGAGGTGGAGGCCCCGGAAATGGGCTCAGGGTTCCTCTCCATCCATCAAATACAAGGGTTTGACAGCGCCCACTAGAGGGATTCTTCACTACTGTGTAATCCTGGATATGGGGAGACACATTAATAAATCTCACTCCATACATGTCCAGAGTCCATCACCTCTCCAGTCCTATCATCTGTTATTACTATAGATAAGAATGATGTCATGATGACATCATCAGAATCTCTCACCACTCCAGTAAGCTGGTAAATGATCTCTAGGGTGAGATTTAATAGACTTTCCGCCATCTTGTTCCTGTCTCTTTCCATCCTTGATGGGACAATCAGGAATATTCTCTTCTATAGAAGATACTGAGAGGATTCTATATTGTAGGAACCTGAATGGAGAGAAGATGAGACAATGGAAATAAAATACAATAACTGGAGATAACAATGTGATAGTGATGAGATATTTGGGTGTAGATGATGTTTGGTCTCTTTGTAGACATTGGACATGAGGTGAATAGTTGGTCACTGGTTATATGATGTACAGACTGGAATCACCGCTACAACTAATGTCATTACAGTAATGTAGAAAGGATATACAGGGGTCAGCGGTGCTCGGGGGGAGGGGGGGGATTACGCAAGGGTTTTTTGGCTTTTTAGCACTCATGTTCTGTGCGGCTTAGGATGTGTTTGTATAAAAACCCAAGTTATGGTGAAACATTTTGGGGCAAAGTAAGGCTGACAATAGTGCGGTATAAAGGTAAAGGGGTTTGTAGGATTTTCTGGCCCATCATTGGGATTCATTGGCTCCTTAGTGTCCAGTGCTGGAAGCAGATGGTTCTATCTTTTGAACCTGTTACAGAAGAGGAAGTCTCTCACCTACTTTCTTCATCTCGTCCTACAACCTGCAGTAGTGACCCCTTCCCCTCACACCTTCTCCAATCTCTGTCGCCTGCTGTCACCACTCACCTTACTAAAATATTTAACCTCTCTCTTCTGGAATCTTCCCATCCTCCTTCAAGCATGCTGTTATAACCCCGCTATTAAAAAAAACCCCTTCCTGGACCCATCCTGTGCTGCTAACTATCGACCCGTCTCTAACCTCCCCTTCATCTCTAAACTCTTGGAATGCCTGGTCTATTCTCGTTTAATCCGCTGTCTCTTTTGCTAACTCTCTGCTTGACCCCTTACAATCTGGTTTCCGCGCTCTGCACTCTACTGAAACGGCTCTCACAAAAGTCTCCAATGGCTAAATCCAATAGTGACTTCTCTCTTCTTATTCTTCTGGACCTCTCTGCAGCTTTTGACACTGTTGTCATCTTCTCCTCACTATGCTCCATTCATTCGGCCTCAACGACACTGCGCTCTCCTGGTTCTCCTCTTATCTCTCAGACCACACTTTCAGTGTATCATTTGCGGGCTCTGTTTCCTCCCCTCTTTCCCTTGCTGTTGGGGTTCCTCAGGGCTCGGTCCTCGGCCCCTGCTCTTTTCTCTCTACACAGCCCCCATTGGACAAACCATCGCCAGATTTGGCTTCAGGTACCATCTTTATGCTGATGACACCCAATTATACACATCTTCCCGTGACATCACCCCTGCACTCATACAGAACACCAGTGACTGTCTCTCTGCTGTCTCTAATATCATGTCCTCGCCCTATCTGAAACTAAATCTCTCTAAGACTGAACTACTACTGTTTCCACCATCTAATAGATCTGTCCCTGATATATCCATTGCAGTCTCAGGTCTTACTATATCTCCTAGGTAGCAGGCCCGCTGCCTCGGGGTCATATTTGATGCAGACCTTTCCTTCACTCCCCATATTGAATCACTCGCACGTTCATGTCACCTCCACCTCAAAAACATCTGAATAAGCCCTTTCCTTACCAGAGATACACTAAAGACACTTATTGTCTCTCTGATTCATTCTCGCCTTGACTACTGTAACTCCTTACTAATCGGTCTTCCCCTCACTAAACTCTCCCCTCTACAATCTATTCTGAATGCAGCGGCCAGGCTCATCTATCAGGGTAGACGCTACAGCGAGGCCTCTGGTCTGTGCCAGTCACTACATTGGCTGCCTATTCATTATAGAATAAAATATATACTTATCACCCTCCTCCACAAGGCTCTCCATAATGCCGCACCGCCATACATTTCCTCCCTCATCTCTGTCTACCGCCCAACCCGTGTTCTCCGCTCACTCAATGATCTAACACTTACATCCTCTATTATCAGAACCTCCCATACTCGTATACAAGTCTTCTCCCGAGCTGCACCACTTCTCTGGAATGCTCTACCCCGGACAATAAGATTAACTCCCAACTTCTACAGTTTCAAACGCAAACTAAAGACGCATCTTTTCAGACAAGCCTATCACAATTCCTAATGTAAACCCTTCCGTACTATAATTAGAATCCCCAAAATTTAACCTTCCTCTGTCCCCGCTCCCACATTACCCCACATGATATGATGCCATTTCAGGCTAACTTTATATGTCCAAGCTCCATCCACATGTTACAGGACACCACTAATGACGGCTCATAACGTTTTGTTTTGTTTATGTAATGACAGTCACCTCTATTACAGAATTGTCTGACCTCTGTATAAGCAATACCGCCCCTGCTACCTCTTGTGTCACCCCCTCTACCTCATAGATTGTAAGCTCTTCTGAGCAGGGCCCTCAGTCCCAGTGTGTGAAATGACTTTCTTTGTAATGTATCTTTCTCTCTGTATTTGAACCCTACAAATTGTACAGCGATGCAGAATATGTTGGTGCTATATAAATACAATTTATTATCATTATTATCTATACCCCTGTATAGCGGCCAGGCCCTGTTACTGCAGATCAGCTCCCATTGAGGTCAGCCAGGGGGTTTTGGCCTTGGGCCATGTGACTGGAACCAGCACCCGACCCCCGAATCCCCTCTCCACCCTCCTCTCCTATGGTTACGTGACATCAGCCCCCCAGCACAGGTAACTAGGAGAGAACACGAGGGGGGAGGGGGATGGGACAGCTCAGAATCCCCTGGTTCATCTGAAATAGAAGTTGGGGAATTAAGAGCTGAAAGTCTCTCCAGAGAACCCCTTACCTAAAATAGGTCAATATGGAGCCCAAATATAAGACACAGCCCCCACCTATCAGCGACCCCTGACACTCCGGGTCTGACTCTGCCCGAGTCCTCGCTATTTCCCACTTCCTGATCTCTCCTGACACACAGGAAAGGCTTAGAGACCCCCATTTAGCCAATCACTGGCCATAATGGTGGGCGTCCTCAGCTAGTGGTTCCTATATGATGGGAGACAAGAGGGAGTGCGGAGAGGCCCGGACTGGGGCAGCTTTACTGCACAGAGGGAGAAGCCAGGAAAGATTTCTTCTATTACAGGCCCCATGTTGTGCTGTATTCAGGAGGGTTTATTTACCTGGAAACCCCTTTAGTAGTCGCCGACTAAACTATTAACCCCTCGTGTAACATAAACCTCAGGAGAGACCACAAAATAACTACAGACCCCTGACTGCCCCCTAAAGGAAGAAAAGCCACAGGACAAGAGCCCTGGTCTGTACCCCCAGAATATGAGAAACCAGAAGGGAAGTGTCTAGTGTGAATATGCTCCAAGTGCTTCATCCCCCTCCTCACATACAGTCCCATGTAACTACATCACTCCCTCCCCCTCCTCACATACAGTCCCATGTAACTACATCACTCCCTCCCCCTCCTCACATACAGTCCCATGTAACTACATCACTCCCTCCCCCTCCTCACATACAGTCCCATGTAACTACATCACTCCCTCCCCCTCCTCACATACAGTCCCATGTAACTACATCACTCCCTCCCCCTCCTCACATACAGTCCCATGTAACTACATCACTCTCTCCCCCTCCTCACATACAGTCCCATGTAACTACATCACTCCCTCCCCCTCCTCACATACAGTCCCATGTAACTACATCACTCCCTCCCCCTCCTCACATACAGTCCCATGTAACTACATCACTCCCTCCCCCCCCTCACATACAGTCCCATGTAACTACATCACTCCCTCCCCCCTCACATACAGTCCCATGTAACTACATCCCTCCCTCCCCCTCCTCACATACAGTCCCATGTAACTACATCACTCCCTCCCCCCTCACATACAGTCCCATGTAACTACATCCCTCCCTCCCCCTCCTCACATACAGTCCCATGTAATACATCACTCCCTCCCCTCCTCACATACAGTCCCATGTAACTACATCCCCTCCTCACATACAGTCCCATGTAATACATCACTCCCTCCCCTCCTCACATACAGTCCCATGTAACTACATCCCCTCCTCACATACAGTCCCATGTAATACATCACTCCCTCCCCTCCTCACATACAGTCCCATGTAAGCCCCTTCCTCTTTCTCTCCTCGTTGGTGACTAGAGCGTCTCCTGGTAGTTGTGATGTCACAGGAAGGGGCGGGGCCTCTCCCAGGTGGGCGGGGTCTCGGCCATCCCTGCTCTGTGCTGTATAGAGGAAGGCGGAGCCGAGCACATGGAGATGGAGAAGAGAAAGCAGTGAGGTGTCTGGTGGTAATGGAGGATGGAAGAGGAGAGACAGGATTGTATTACCTGGGACTGTATGTGAGGAGGGGAAGGGAGTGATGTAGTTACATGGGACTGTATGTGAGGAGGGGGAGGGAGTGATGTAGTTACATGGGACTGTATGTGAGGAGGGGGGAGGGAGTGATGTAGTTACATGGGACTGTATGTGAGGAGGAGGGAGTGATGTAGTTACATGGGACTGTATGTGAGGAGGGGGAGGGAGTGATGTAGTTACATGGGACTGTATGTGAGGAGGAGGGAGTGATGTAGTTACATGGGACTGTATGTGAGGAGGGGGAGGGAGTGATGTAGTTACATGGGACTGTATGTGAGGAGGGGGAGGGAGTGATGTAGTTACATGGGACTGTATGTGAGGAGGGGGGAGGGAGTGATGTAGTTACATGGGACTGTATGTGAGGAGGGGGAGGGAGTGATGTAGTTACATGGGACTGTATGTGAGGAGGAGGGAGTGATGTAGTTACATGGGACTGTATGTGAGGAGGGGGAGGGAGTGATGTAGTTACATGGGACTGTATGTGAGGAGGGGGAGGGAGTGATGTAGTTACATGGGACTGTATGTGAGGGGGGGAGGGAGTGATGTAGTTACATGGGACTGTATGTGAGGAGGGGGAGGGAGAGATTTAGTTACATGGGACTGTGTGTGAGGAGGGGGGAGGGAGTGATGTAGTTACATAGGACTGTGTGTGAGGAGGGGGGAGGGAGTGATGTAGTTACATGGGACTGTGTGTGAGGAGGGGGAGGGAGTGATGTAGTTACATGGGACTGTGTGTGAGGAGGGGGAGGGAGTGATGTAGTTACATGGGACTGTATGTGAGGAGGGGGAGGGAGTGATGTAGTTACATGGGACTGTATCCCGGAGGGTCTGGGGGATTGGATTGATGTTTAGGGTGGTATAGGAGTCGTTGGCATGGAAGGAGACGGGGTCCTTTGTGTGTTTCTGGCATTTGAGGGGGCGCAGTGCTCCAGCAGTGCTCCTCCCCACTCCTGTGGCACCCCTTTTTCCCGCGGTGGCCCCACTTTCCTTTTCCGCATCCCCTACTCCCAAGGCTCCCCCTGCACCACCACCCAGACCCTCCTCCCGCAGCAACCACCGCACATACCTCTCCCCCAGGACCCGCCTTCACGTGGAACCCCCAGCCCCCCTTGACCTCCACGGCGCCCCCCCATGCCACCCCCTTCTCCGCAGGCCCTGTGCCCCTGAACGTCCCCGGTCTCCTCTCATCCACATGACCCTGCCCCCCCTCTCCGGCCTGCCCCCTACAACCACTGTCTGTGGCTCTGGCCTTCCGCGATCTGCCGCATAGCGTCACAGCTCTGCTCCAGCGAAGCGGCAGCTGGCGTATGGAGGTAGCAGCTTATAGGGGCCAGACTGTGCCGGGCTGCAACGCTTCCCCCTGCGAGACTTTGGAGTTAGCGAGCATGTGGTGGCAATGATCTGGTCACACGGCTTCCTGTCCGCTGGTGTGAAAAGTGGTGCTGCATGCCGGGTCCTCTCGCAAGCGTGCGAGCGCCGCGATGTACTTCATCCTGCAGCCGGGCTGATGGGCATCTACAGGGTGCGGTGTCCGTGGGGTGCTTCTGGCATCTAAAGGGGGAGAAAATGTCCATGGGGTGCTGCTTGCATGTAATGGTGGGCATGGTCCCTGGGGGGGCCTGCTGCATGCGTTTGTGTGGGATCCCAGAGGTATTGAATTTGTGGGTTGGGGTCCTGGGGCACTGCTTGTGTGTGAGAGGGAGTTCTGGAGGTGGTCCCAGGGTGCTGCCACCTGTGTCCTTGTTTGGAGGTCCCTGATATGCTACCTGTGTGTGTGCAGTGGTGCTGGTGGTGGCCCATTGTGTACTTCCACCTGTGGGCATGTGGTGGAGGTTCTGGGGTACTGCTTTATTGTGTTTAGGTCATTTGGGTGCTGCCTTCATGTAAATGGAGGATTCCTGCAGTGCTGCTCGATGTTTAAGTGATGTGGGCGCCAGCCTTAAGGAGTTATCCACTATCTCAGGGTAGGCCATCGATATTAGATCTGCAGGGGAACCCCAACACGTGAAACCCCTGCGTATCTCCGGTACAGAGATTGTAATGGTGCATCGCTGCGGTACCTACACTCACCACTACAGTTTGTACAGCACCAGAGATCTGCAGGGGCCCCCGCACATCTAATACTGATGGCCTATCCTCAGGTACTATCCTGTCAGTAGGAGGAGGCCTCACATTCTGCTTCTCCATTAAATAAAAAAGAAGGTCACTGGACTAAATTTGTGGCTAGGGGGGCGGAGCCTGACCGTGAAAAGTGATGGCGGCTTAGCCTGATAGCTCCGTCGCTGAGGACACCAAAAACACTGTTTTAGAGCGATCTAGTGCTGGACTATGGTCAAAATCGGCAGAGATAAATCCAGTGATCAGACTGACCAGAAAGGAACGATGACCCAACAGGCTGCTATGCAGAAATTCCTGAAAAAACAACTTACCAACCCTCCGAGTCTGCTGGCAAGATGGCGCCGGATGAGGCTCGTGGTGTCGAGGACCGCTCCACAGACTCTGATGGGGACAGCTCTACCTCCGACAGCAACCTGATCCCCATCTCTAGGAATTATCTGAAAAAAACGTTGACACAGGCGTTAGCTCCGGTCCTGAGCGAAATTGCAGAGCTACGGGCCGACTTTAAGGGCTTGTCTACAAGAGTGGACATGATCGCAGCGTGTCAGTCTGAGACGCTGAAAGCCTCCTCTGCTATGTCGGACAGACTGGACTCTCATGCTTCCCACCTTAATAACACCTATTTGGCTGTGGAAGACCTGGAGAATCGCAGCCGTAGGCGCAGTCTCCGCATCAGAGGGTTGCCCGAATCATTCTCCCCAGACTCACTGCCGTCTATCGCTTCCTCCATATTTGCCTCGCTTGTAGGAGAAGATTCCGCCTCTAAGATGTCTATTGAGAGAATTCATCGCGCTGTCCGGCCTAAACCGGGCCCTGATGATCCCCCACCAGGGATGTGGTCTGTGTCCTGCTGTCATCAGCCCACACTACAGAACTTCTGCGTTCAGCTAGAGATAATGGAGACATTTCCTATGAAACCCACCCCTTGCGCATTTTTCAGGACTTGGCCCCATCAACGCTCCAGAAGAGTAGAATGCTAAAGCCTCTGCTTGACCAGCTCAAAGCTAAAGGACTGCGCTATGCTTGGCTCTTTCCCTTCGGAGTAACAATCCTCAAAAATGGCCGGCGGTACAATGTGCATACCTCCATGGACCTGGACCTCTCTGGGACGTTCTCGATATTCCCTCGATGGACTTACCTTCTTGGCTGCCGGTCCAGGAGGACCTGATCGACTTCCCCGTCTCCTCTGGATTCCCCCCGCAACCAGGCTCGGTGCAAATCACCTAGAGGGAGAAAAGCAGTGATGAAACAGACGGCCTCCTCCTCTTCTAAGGAACGCTGATACAGGACTGTTCGGTATACATTAATGGCTTCTATTGCCTTCTCAGGTTTATCTGACCTTCGGTTTATAGTCTTTGCAGTTTCAGGACTTTTGCGCTTGTTACTTGCCTTCCGTATGTACTGATGTGCCTATAGTTTATTACTGTATTATACATCACTTAACTCTTTATTTGCAGGTCATGCCTTGCTCGGGTGTGTGTATGGATTGTTTCAGCTTTATTAGGGCAGTGTTTTTGCTGTTGTCACGCTTGCCTTTCTAAGATGGCTGCCTTGCATTATATTGTATTGCCTTATACGTAACAGTTGTTGTGGCGGGAAAGCTGTCTTCTTCTTGCTCTCATGTCTCTCATGTCTATTCCATGCTATCTTACCTTTTCCTGTAGTGTTGTCTTCCCCTGTTTTACCTCCCTCTCCCCTCGGCTGCTGATCTGTTGTTGTCTCTGACCTGTTTGTCGTCCAGCGCCGCACCTCCCATGAGGCGATCTGAAGCGACCGCTTCAGGTGGCGCTATGCCAGGGCCTCGGGAGGGCGGCATTTTTGATGACCTAAGCCAGTCCAGGACAAGCTGTCTTGGACTGGATTAGCGTCACCGTGTCTGCAGCCTGACACAGGAAGCGAGCAGTGTTTTGGGGCGGCCCTGCTGGACGCAGCGCTGCTCCAGCGGCCGCCCCTCACACTCAGGCAGAGAGCAGGTCCTCTCCCTGCCTGCAAACGCCGCTCGCTCCACTCGGCCACACCCCCTTTCCACTCGACCCCGCCCCCTTCCACTCGGTCCCGCCCCTTTATTGCGACCCCCTTCAGGCGGCAGAAAGCCCGGGTTCACCCCTGTTGTCTCAGGATGGCCTTTCTTTGCATACCTGGTTCCTATGGTTATGGAATCTGTAGAAGCCGACTACCTTACATTGGTTCTTGCCTTATGAGGAGCTCTGTCACAGACAGGTCTGACGAGTCTCTATGCCTGTTTATAGTATACACATGACTATAGTATACACAAGACTGTTAACACAATAATGCATGTTATAGACTTGGAGCTTGCGTAGTTGTGACCCTTAACTTCCCCCTCCCGCAGCTCCTATATTGTATTCTCTATGTTGCATCATCTGCAGCCTGTAGTCCCTGTCCACTGTTTCATTTACCCCCCCCCCTCTTACTTTTTGGTTTGGTTGCCTGCTACTCACACTCCCTTTGGGTTGTCTATTAATCTTTTGTCACTGTTGACGGTCAAGCTCTCCATGTTTGCATACCTGACCTATGTTGCATTTCACTTGGTTCTCGGGTGATATTCACTACATATCGGATACTTCAGCATCTGTGCCTTGTCCATGTTCCATGCCCTATTCTTCAATTTGGTATAGTGTTTTTTGGGTCCTGTGCAGATCAGGACTTACTCTCCCCTCGACTTCGTACGGTATCTGTGTCCCTTTCAACACTGATATTGTCATTTTGTAGACGTAGGCAGCGATCAGGTGTAGTTGCCTAAGTATATTGCGGTACCTCGTGGTGGTGCACCTTGTTTATAGTGCTGCTCTCCTTTCCTTGTTTGTTGTTCCCTGATTCCTTCTTTTGTCCTACCCCTCCTTTCACCTACTTCTGTATCTCGCTCTTCTTGTCTTTTTCTTCTCTCTTCCTTTGATCCTTTCTTCTGCTTAGGATGGCCGAGTTGTCCTGTTGCTCTTTTAATGTCAAGGGTTTCAACTCTCCGCAGAAGCGTCACCATGTCCTCTTCCTACTAAAAAAACACAAAACGAACATTGTTTTCCTACAAGAGACACATTTTTAGGGTTCCCGTATCCCCGGCCTCCCAAAGTCACAGTTCTCACAGCGGTTTCATAACACGCACCCTACTTCTGCCTCCAAAGGAGTTACTATAATGATCCATAAAGATGTGCCGTTTGAGTGTAAATAACAGCATAGTGACTCTGAGGGTAGACTACTATTATGTGGTGTGCGGCGCTACTATGTGGTGTGTGGCGCTACTATGTGGTGTGCGGCACTACTATGTGGTGTGGTACTACTATGTGGTGTGCGGCGCTACCATGTGGTGTGCGGCGCTACCATGTGGTGTGCGGCGCTACCATGTGGTGTGCGGTACTACTATGTGGTACTACTATGTGGTGTGCGGTACTACAATGTGGTGTGCGGTACTAATATGTGGTACTACTATGTGGTGTGCGGTACTACTATGTGGTGTATGGTACTACGATTTGGTGTGTGGTACTACTATGTGGTTTGTGGTACTACTATATGGTTTGGGGTACTACTATGTGGTGTGCGGTACTACTATGTGGTGTGCCGTACTACTATGTGTGCGGTACTACTATGTGGTGTGCGGTACTACTATGTGGTGTGCCGTACTACTATGTGGTGTGCGGTACTACTATGTGGTGTGCGGTACTACTATGTGGTGAGCGGTACTACTATGTGGTGTGTGGTACTATTATTTGGTGTGTAGTACTACTATGTGGTGTATATTACTACGATTTGGTGTGTGGTACTACTATGTGGATTGGGGTACTACTATGTGGTGTGCGGTGTTTGGACTCCATGTCACATTTTCAGAGACCCTAAAATTTCCCCTACAAATTGGGGTCACTTCTTGGGGAATTCCAGTTTACTGTCACCTCCAGGGCTCTGTAAAAACAACATGGCGACCCGAAAGTCCCTCTAAATCTGCACCCCAATAGCAAAAAAGCGCAGTGCACCTTCCCTTCTGAGCCCTGCTGTGTGCCCAAGCAGCAGTTTACACCCACATATATAATTTTTTGCCCCTCGGGATGGCTCCTTAATAGTTTTAGGAGTTCAGGTCTCTGACAACACAAAGTGGGTGCAACGTATTGGGCACCGAAATGGCAGATTTCTTTAAAAATTTCAACTTTCATTTTGAACATTAATTTTTGGGAAGCATTTTTAGGCTCAAAATCATTATACGCCTTGATACATTCCGTGATGGGTGTAGTTTTTAAAAAGGGGTCACTTTTGAGGGGTTTCCATTGTATTGGTACTTTAGGGGCTCTGCAAATACGACATGGCACCTGAAAACTATTCCAGCAAAATCTGCCCTCCAAAACCCAAATTGCACTCTTCCCATTCTGAGCCCCACCATGTCCCCATACAGCAGATTATGGCCACATATGGGGTATTGCCGTGTTCAGGAGAAATTGTTTAAAAAACTGTGGGGAACTTTTTCTCCTTTAACCCCTTGTGAAAATAAAAGTTTGGGGATAAAGGGACATTTTAGTAATTTTTAACCTACACTACCTAACCTACCACACAATCTGTGAAACGGCTATAGGGTCAAAATGCTCAGTGTACCCCTCAATGAATACCTTAAGGGGTCTAGTTTATAAAATTCAATGTGCAATTCTTCTGATTAATAAAATCTATTGGACCTGTGAGTGCCGTCCTGCCCTATTCCTCTAGTTTATAAAATGGGGTCATTTATGGCGGGTTTCAATTACTTTGGTAACTCAAATCTTGTTTGTTTCTGCAATGGGGCCTAAAATATCTGCAAGCAAAATTTGTGTTTTGAAATCCAATTGTCACTCGCTACCTCTTGGGACCTCCTGTATGTGCGTACATAGGACTAAGGCCACAAAGTGCACATTTTTTAACATGGGAGAAGTGGGGTGATAGATTTTAGGGTTGTGTTTCTCTTTCGATGTGTTGTGTGCAAAAAAACCTGCCTTTAAAATGACACATATTTGAAAAAAATTAAATGTTTATTTATCGTCATTTGTAATAATTCTTGTAAAACAATATTTGTTTGATCACAATGCTCACTATACCCCACAAGGAATACCTGAAGGGGGCGAGTTTTCCAAATTGGGTCATTTAATAGGAGGTTCTATAATATGCCACCTATTCCTGTCTGCAAACATAGCTTGGTACAGGAAAAAAAAAAAAAATCACATGATTAAAATTTCCAAAATTTGCTTATAAACGTGTGAATTGTCTAAATGACTTAAATATGCTAAAATTATTTCAAATATGCTTGAAACGCAAAAGTAAAATTTGGAAATATATAACTACTAACCTTTTTGCCCTGTATTATTGTGTATATGTGAGATATCGCAGCTGAAAATGGAAAATATTGAAACATTTAAAAAATTTTCAGCATTTGCGAGTTTTTTAATAAATTTACACAAGTTATATCGGTCTAATTTTACCTTCTCAGTAAAGAATAACATGTCATGAAAAAACAATATCAGAATCACTTGGTTGCGCTATACTGTTACAGAATTATTCACTGATAAAGTCACACAGGGCAAATTTCCAAAATTTGGTTGGTTATTAATGTCCAAAACAGGCTGGTCACTAAGGGGTTAAGGTGTATTCATAGAACACTTTTGCTTTTACCCTTCCCCTGAATTAGGTCCCAGGGTTAAAGAGGCACCACTATATGCCTTGGCTACCTAACCTCCCCCTTCTTCTCCACCCTCTTCCTTTCTCTTCCCCTCTTACAAGTATTATCTTCCCGTGGAAGAATGGCCAGACTTCAGTTGTGCTCCTTGAATATCAGAGGCTTCAACGTGCCATAGAAGAGGACCCGGGTACTCTACCACATTCACAAGCTAAGGGTTGACATCCTACTGCTACAGGAAACCTACTTTAAGATGGGCCATGTACCCACGATAGTAAACAGATATTTCCCTCGCAGGCTCCACAGCTCCAACTCTGACAGTAAATCAAAGGGAGTTAGTGTTGGCTTACCTAAACCCCTCCAAGCCATGGTCATGTCCCAGTGCTCTGATGCACAGGGTAGATACTTAATAATAAAAATACCTATCCATGAGAAATTATTCACAATCCCTAATTTCAATCTCCACAACCAGAACCAAACTCAAGTCTGTCGGTCCTTTCTTTATGTCTTAGCTAAGTTTGCAGAAGGGCTGGTGGTCATGGCAAGAAAGCTGAACTTAAAGAGGACCTTTCACCTCCTGGGGCACATGTGGTGTTATACACCGCTAGAAAGCCTTTCTGTGCCCCCGGTGAAGAGCTATCAGTGCCGAAACCATAGCTCTTCACTGTCAGAGGGGCGTTTCTGACAGTCAGTCAGGAACGCCCTCCTCACAGCAGTGCCTATTGCTCAGTACTGTGAGAGGAGGCGTTCCTTACCATCCAGCCATGACGCTCCAGTAATGTTTATCTTCACCGCTCTCACAGTACAGCGCTATAGAAACTGCTGTGAGGAAGAGCGTTCCTGACTGACTGTCAGAAACGCCCCTCTGACAGTGAAGAGCTACAGTACCGGCACCAATACAGTCCTATGAAAAAGTTTGGGCACCCCTATTAATCTTAAACCTTTTTCGTTCTAAATATTTTGGTGTTTGCAGCAGCCATTTCAGTTTGATATATCTAATAACTGATGGACACAGTAATATTTCAGGATTGAAATGAGGTTTATTGTACTAACAGAAAATGTGCAATATGCATTAAACCAAAATTTGACTGGTGCAAAAGTATGGGCACCCTTATCATTTTATTGATTTGAATACTCCTAACTACTTTTTACTGACTTACTGAAGCACAAAATTGGTTTTGTAACCTCACTGAGCTTTGAATTTCATAGCCAGGTGTATCCAATCATGAGAAAAGGTATTTAAGGTGGCCAATTGCAAGTTGTTCTCCTATTTGAATCTCCTCTGAAGAGTGGCATCATGGGCTACTCAAAACAACTCTCAAATGATCTGAAAACAAAGATTGTCCAACATAGTTGTTCAGGGGAAGGATACAAAAAGTTGTCTCAGAGATTTAACCTGTCAGTTTCCACTGTGAGGAACATAGTAAGGAAATGGAAGACCACAGGGACAGTTCTTGTTAAGTCCAGAAGTGGCAGGCCAAGAAAAATATCAGAAAGGCAGAGAAGAAGAATGGTGAGAACAGTCAAGGACAATCCACAGACCACCTCCAAAGAGCTGTAGCATCATCTTGCTGCAGATGGTGTCACTGTGCATCGGTCAAAAATACAGCGCACTTTGCACAAGGAGAAGCTGTATGGGAGAGTGATGAGAAAGAAGCCGTTTCTGCAAGCACACCACAAACAGAGTCGCCTGAGGTATGCAGAAGCACATTTGGACAAGCCAGCTTCATTTTGGAAGAAGTTCCTGTGGACTGATGAAACAAAGATTGAGTTGTTTGGTCATACAAAAAGGCATTATGCATGGCGTCCAAAAAAAAACAGCATTACAAGAAAAACACATGCTACCCACTGTAAAATTTGGTGGAGGTTCCATCATGCTTTGGGGCTGTGTGGCCAATGCCGGCACCGGGAATATTGTTAAAGTTGAGGGTCGCATGGATTCCACTCATCATCATGTATCAGCAGATTCTTCAGAATAATGTTCAAGAATCAGTGACGAAGTTGAAGTTACCCCGGGGATGGATATTTCAGCAAGACAATGATCCAAAACACCGCTCCAAATCCTCAGGCATTCATGCAGAGGAACAATTACAATGTTCTGGAATGGCCATCCCAGTCCCCAGACCTGAATATCATTGAACATCTGTGGGATGATATGAAGCGGGCTGTCCATGCTCGGCCACCATCAAACTTAACTGAACTTGAATTGTTTTGTAAAGAGGAATGGTCCAAAATACCTTCATCCAGGATCCAGGAACTGATTAAAAGCTACAGGAGGCGACTAGAGGCTGTTATCTTTGCAAAAGGAGGATCTACTAAATATTAATGTCACTTTTCTGTTGAGGTGCCCATACTTTTGCACCAGTCAAATTTTGGTTTAATGCATATTGCACATTTTCTGTTAGTACAATAAACCTCATTTCAATCCGGAAATATTACTGTGTCCATCAGTTATTAGATATATCAAACTGACATGGCTGTTGCAAACACCAAAATATTTAGAACAAAAAATGATTAAGATTAATAGAGGTGCCCAAACTTTTTCATAGGACTGTAGCTCTTCACCGGGGGCACAGAAAGGCTTTCTAGCGGTGTATTACACCACATGTCCCCCAGGAGGTGAAAGGTCCTCTTTAACCATGGATGGAATAATGGATTCCTCGTTGGGCAGGTTCCCCATCCCTTTGTCACATTTACAAGCCCTGAAATCTAAGATCACTGACATGAGGCTTGTAGACATCTGGTGGACCCTTCATCCCCAGGTGAGAGACTACACCTAGTTTTCACAAGTCCACAACACTCACAGTAGATTAGACTACTTCCTTATCAATCACCATTTGCTTGCATGGGACCCTCCTACTAACATACATTCTTCTGAGTGGTCTGACCGAGCTCCATCTTTACTTGATGATCTCTGATCAGCCTAGAGGTGAGTGGGAATGGACTCTTAACCTCAACCTTCAAAACACCCAGCATGTACAGCAGTGATATCACAAGCCATTACAGACTTTTATCACCATCACGTACATGACAGGACCCCTCTCCCGATACAATGGGAAGCGTCAAAGAGTGTCAGCGGGGGTTTTTATTGGAAAAGGTGACATCTTACAAACACGCATGAGAAAAAAATGCTCTACTAAGAGACCTCGGGTAAAAAAAACTATAAACTATTATGAGATAAAACTTCACTTTTATTAGATATTTTCTAAAAAAAAAATAAATTTAATTATGATTTTTAGGTGTAAACTGAATTTTATTGAAATTTTCAAAATAAAGAAACAGAATCATAGGACATTACGAGAATCAGGGCCGGCGTCAGCGCACGGCATAGTCGGGCAAGTGCCGGGGCCCACAGAGCCTCTGGGGGCCCCCCGGCACTTGCCTGTCACAATTTCAGCTCATCGGCGTCCGAACGCCGATGAGCTGGAATACATACGCGATGCAGGAGCTGTGAGATCAGCTCCTGCTTTAAAGCTCCGGCCCGGCTTGCGTGTGTAGGCGTGATGACGTCATCGCATCACGCCTACACACGCAAGCCGGTTCAGAGCTAAGCAGGAGCTGATCTCACAGCTCCTGCATCGCGTATGTGATTGGAGGGAGAGAGAGGAGCGTCGGGGGAACGATGGAAGGTGAGTGATAGAAGGTGAGTGTGTTTTGTATTACATATTAAGGTGAAACATAATGAAGGGGGCCCATGAAACTGGGGGGCAAATGAAGGGGAGGGGGGGGGAACGGCATGAAACTGGGGACAGAGATGGAGGGGGCCCAATGAAACTGAAGGGGCAAATGAAGGGGAGGGGGGAAACGGCATGACACTGGGGCAGAGACGGGGGACATTAAACTGTGGGCAGATGAAGGAGGAGAACGTGATGAAACTGGGGACAGAGATGGAGGGGGGACATGAAACTGGGGGCAGAGGAAGGGTGTATATGAAACTGGGGGAGAGATGGAGAGGGGCATATAATTTACGGGTGACTGTAGGAGAATTATACTGTGTGGGAGCACATAATAAATGAATGAGAATGGGTGGAATCAACATAAAAGTGGGTGGAGCTAAATTTGCAGCAGCGCGCAGAGGGCGCCGCACATTTTGCCCCTCTTTCTACTCTTTAAAAGATTGGGAGGTATGGCGTTGGTGACGCCACACTCCTGCATGACGTCACTCGCTTCATCTGCAACGCACAGTGTCTCGACTCCCCCACCTCCTTTACAAGGGGGCCCACTGAGGCTCTGTCGCCCAAGGGCCCATAAAAACCTGGAGCCGGCCCTGACGAGAATGCAAGATGAAAACGAACCAAAAGCAAATCCAATATCCTGAAAACAACAAAACAGTGCCCAGAGTGGGCTAAACAAGAGGTGCACGTGCCAGCAGCACGCAATTCTAAACAATTCAAAAGGAGCATCTACAGACACAGCACGGCCCCAAGAGTGAGACCAACACAACACAGAACCAAGGGAGGACAATACACCACAAGGACAGGAAACAAGAGGAGAAGAGGAAAACAACAACTAACATAGAAGTGAAAAATAAAAGAAAAAAGGGACGAAAAACGCCCGCGAACCCCAAAAAGGGAACCATCTGAAAAAAGGTTAAGAGAAAAGGGAAGAGAACTCAGTTGAATCTTGAAACACGATCCACGACCGCCAGAGGGTCTCAAATTTAGACGAATCCACAAGGTCCTCCGCAACAGTAGCTTCCATCCTCCTAATGAGGAGGAATTCCTGGAGCCACTCTGACAAGGAGGGAACCACCGGGCTGCGCCAATGGCGTGGAATGACCGTTCTGGTGGCCGTCAGGAAATGGCGTAATAGGTCACCCTTGACCCTAGAAATCTTACCAGGGATAAGAGAGAGGAGGGCCAGTTGAGGGGAGGGGGGACACAGAGCGACCACTACCCTTGGAGTACAGGGAAAAGACAGACGACCAAAACTCCTGAATCTTTCCGCAGTCCCACCAGATATGGAGGAAGGATCCCACAGCGGAGCCACAGCACCAACACTCGTCCAACACAAAGGGGAAGATGCGATGCAAGAGGGTCGGGCAACGGTACCAACGAGACAAGATTTTATAATTTTTCTCCTGCGCACTACAGGGCATAGGCAGTTTGTGGGTCAACAGAAAGGAACGTTCCCAATCAGCAGCAGATAAGCGGAAGCTCAGATCAGAATCCCAGGCTACGGTAAAGGGAGGGAGACCTGGGGCAGAAGCCGTTAGGAGAATATCGTAGAGTGGAGAGAACTCGAGTCGGCACCCCGAAGCGAAGAAGCTCGGACTCTAAAGCAGTCGGGGCAGCGGAGAGAATAGGCTGCAAAGAGAACCGACGAAGAAACGCAGCGAGTTGGTTATACTCTAGCCAGGATAAAGTAAGGTCAGGGGAAGATGCCTGTAGCAAGCTAAGAGGAGGTAGGGGAAAGGACCTGACAATAGACCCCAGACGGACATCATCACAAACGGACCAACAAAGAAAGCGGCGAGCAGTGCGGCCGGGGGGAAACATGTTATTCCGAAATAGGGGAGTCAGGCGACCCGGGACCTTGGCCAGGGAAAGAGAAGAGCGAACAGAATCCCAGGTGGTCAGGAAGTGGGAAGAAGAGAGACGCGAGTCAGAGCCGGCCGAAAATGAGAAGGGATCCACGGAAGAGAGGTGAGATGGGCAGAGAGAAGCTCCGCCTCAATGGAAACCCATTGTTTATCCGGAGCCCTAAAACGCCAGTCAAAGAAACTGAGAAAAATCGCCGAGCGGTAATACAAAAAAGGGTCAGGAAGCCCCCCCCATTAATCTTGCGACAGGAAAGGGTCCGGAATTTAATCCTACTACACGAGGGGCCCCAGACAAATCTACCAAACAGCGACTGAAGAGTCTTAAAATAACGCCTAGACACAGGGATCGGGAGGGCTTGAAAAAGGTAAAGAAACTTAGGCACGACGTCCATCTTTAAAGCATTAATGCGGCCGAACCAGGATAACCCAAGTGACCCGTATGCCCGCAAAACGACAGCGGTTCTCTCGAGCAGAGGGAGGTAATTCAGTGCAACCAAAGTAGAGGAGCCAGCAGGAATCTGAACACCCAGATACTTCATAGAGCTGGGCTGCCACTTAAAGGGGAAACTAGCGGCCAACTGCAGAACCTCCGACTGCGCAAGGGAAATGCTAAGGGCTTCGCTCTTGGAAACGTTAACCTTAAAATTAGAGGCATTACTATAGCGTCGGAATTTGTCAAGGATCGCGGGAAAGGAGTCACGTGGCCAAGCCACATAAAGTAATAAGTCATCAGCGTAAAGAGCTAGGCGAACCTGAGACTGGCCTATTGGAAGGCCCGAGATATCCGTGCGAGATCAAAGAGCGACCGCCAAGTGTTCCATTACGAGAGCGTAAAGTAAAGGATATAAGGGGCAACCCTGTCTAGTACCATTACGCACAGAGAAGGGATCAGACAATAGGCCATTAGCACAGACCCGCGCCGAGGCGTCACCGTATAGGGACAGGACCTTATGCAAGAAACCAGGGCCGACGTTCACTTGTTCCAAGGTGTCGCGCAGGAAGCCCCAATGAACGCGATCGAACGCCTTCTCAGCGTCGATAGACAAAAGGCACAAAGGAGTACCCCTGGAAGCGCACAGCACCCATAACTAAGATGGTCTTACAAATGTTGTCCCTGGCCTCACGGCCTGGGATAAATTCCACCTGATCAGTGTGGACCAAACGAGGCATCTGAGGGGAAAGGCGATTCGCCAGCTACTTCGCATAAAGTTTAATGTCTATGTTGAGTAGAGAGATTGGGCAGTAACTCGCGCAACATCGGGGGTCCTTACCTGGTTTAGGAAGAACCACAATCGAAGCAGAAAGGGACTGGCTCGCGAAGGGAGTTTCCGCAGCCAAACTATTAAACACACGAAGAAGGAGAGGGACCAGCTGAGCCTTGCAGGTTTTAAAGAAACGAGTAAAACCATCCGGGCCCGGGGATTTGCCCAGAGGGGACGATCGAATAGCCTCCGTCAACTCCTCCTCAGTAAAGGGAGAGTCGAGGGCAGACCTATCATCCGCATCCAAAGTAGGGAGGGCAGTGGATGCCACATATTTCCTTATCTTATTCAGAGCAGTCTCCGGGTCCTGGTTGGCATAATGCCCCTTCAAATTATACAAGTCATGAAAGAACTCGTGAAAGGCACCCGCTATAGAGGGAGGATCATGTACCAGACGTGCCGCACGGTCCTGAACGCATGGGATATAGGTCGTAGAAAGGCGGGGGTGAAGGCGCCTGGCAAGGGGGCGACTTCCTTTATCAGCATGCTCGTAAAAATGTCTTTTCAACCGGTCCTGTTGGCGGATAGAGATTTCGTCCAGGAAAGAGCAGAGGTCTTCCTTGGCATTGAGAAGTTCGTTGAATGTGGAAGGTGCCAAGGTCCGTTTATGTTCGGTTTCCAAAGAACGGATGCGGGCAAGACGGGAGGCTATCCCAGCTGTCCGCTCCTTTTTGAGACGTGAACCATACTGTAGGAAAATGCCTCGGAGAACATGCTTGAGAGCCTCCCATCGCATTGGAAGGGGAGTCTGATCTTGTGCATGATCAGTTTCAAAATTACGAATAGTATCCGAAATTGCGGTGCGGCATGTTGCGTCTTTGAGGAGGCTATCGTTGAGGCGCCAATTAAAGGGAAGCAAGGAGAGGCCCAGAATTGCGAGGGAGAGGAAAACCGGAGCATGGTCAGACCACAGGACCAAGCCGATCTGCGCAGACAGGGACCACGATAAAGCATGATGGCTAACCAAAAAAAATCCAAACGACCGTACGAACCGTGGGCTGGAGAATAAGTGTAATCACAACCCTGTGGGTGAAGGAGACGCCAGACATCAACGAGACGGTGGGAATGAAGGGAGGACCAAAGTTTATGAAGCTGGGTCGGAGCGCAAACCGCCCGAGGGGGAGAAGCGTCAATCGCCGAGTCAAGAACAAAATTAAAGTCGCTCCCTAAGAGAACCACCACATCACTGAAGTCAGCCAATTTACTCAGAAGAGACCTACAGTACACCATCTGCTGCTGATTGGGAAGATAGCATCCCGCAACAGTAACTGTCGCGCCACCAATGCGTAATTTCAAAAAGACATACCTGCCCTCGTGGTCAAGAACAGAGTCTAACACCTCATGCTGTAACGAGCGATGTAGGGCAATAGACACCCTATTGGACTTGGAAGACGGGTTGGAGCTGTGGAACCACGTGGGATAATGCCTGTTGCGGATGTCAGGGATGTGGTCTCTCCGAAAATGGGTCTCCTGAAGAATCAAAATATGAGAACGAGATTTATGAAAATGATACAGGATTTGATTGCGTTTCTGGGGAGTATTAAGACATTAAAGGAACACAGGTTGACAGAAGCCATTCCTAGAACGTCAAACCTTCAAGACAAAAGACAAAGGGAAACAGGAGGGAGACACAAGACCAGAAAAAGATGGGGGGAACAAACAATAAAAAAGTAACCAAGACTAAACAGTACAAAAAAAACACCACTATGTGGGAGAGGTAACACCTCCCTAGAAAAGGTGGGGAAAGGTGACAAAGAAACACCACACTCGCACCACACAGTAGAGCGAGAACCCCCGGTAGGAGACGAGCCTTCTAAAAACTGCGCCACCCCTCCCCGGAAGGCCCCGGGCAAATAGATCAGCAATCTACAATAGCATAACCAATCTAACCGGTCTCAAAAGAAAGAAACAGAAAAGAAAATCGATATGAAACAACAGAACAAAATATAAGGGTGTACTACAGTATATTATAACACAGATGCGTATAAAGAGACACCAATACTAGCATTAAAGGTCGACCCCCAGTATCGACTAGAGCGGGAAGAAAAGTTCCATAGTCCCAAATCACGGAGGGGGAGAACTCTGCGCCATGGAAGCGCTGGAGGAGGCAAGTGCGCGAGAGCGCCCGGAAGTGTGGGATTTGCGCTGAGCTTTCGGTGGCAGAGGTATTGGAGGATTAACCAAAAGAGAAGGCCAACTGGAGATGTCCACCGGAGGCAGGCCCAGAGCCAGCATAAAGGAAGGAATCTCGTCCGGACGATGAAGGGTTAGGAGTCGACCTTCCCTGCGGACCTGCAGACGGAACGGGAAGCCCCACGAATATGGAATACAGATGAGTCAGGACAACCAACAGGGCTTGAGGGCCCGATGTTTAGCCAGGGTGAGCCGAGAGAGGTCCGGAAGGAGTGTCAGAGGGTGGTCCTTGTAAAGGATCTGGGCCGAATCCCTGGCCTTTCCCATGATCGCCTCTTTCAGTTGGTAACGATGAACCTGACAAATAACATCCCGGGGAACATCAGAGTCGGGTGTGTGCAGGCCCAGTGATCGATGCGCGCAATCAAGTTCCAGAGGAGAGTTCAGGGGAACACCCAGGAGCGAGTTAAACACAGATCGTAAGGCACCATCCAGCTGATGAGGGTCAACAGATTCCGGGAGGCACCGGACACAGATGTTGTTCCGCCTATTACGGTTCTCCAGATCGTCTATAGTATCAGTCAAACGCTGAAGTTGGCGGGCATGAGCCTGAAGAACAGAGTCCTGTACAGAAAGTTGATCAGAGGCGGTGGAGGCAGAGGATTCAACAGCGGTCGCACGGCGCTCCAGGCGCCGGACGGAAGAAGAAACAGCAGACAGTTCAGCTTTATACGATTGTTCCAGGCACAAAACATAAGCCTCCATGTCAGCCTTAGTAGGTATGGTGCCAAGGGTAGCGGAGAGGCGGCGCAGTTCTCCTAAAGCATCCCCCAAAAGGGTCACATTATCAGCAGAGGCCGCCGGAGGTTGGGGTATCCGTGTCACCCTCACGGTTGGCAGTAGGAAGGGTAGAGGGGCCGCCACTAGGCAAATGTAGAGGGGGAAGGCCCTGCAAGCAGCCATGGGGAAGTAAGTCCAGGGGAAGCTAGTCCCAATATGGAGCCCTGGGCCATGGAGGAAGAACAGGGGTGCTGCAGGTTCCAGGGAGAGCCATCTGGGCAGAGGAGGGAGACAGTGGAGGCCAGTCAGTGTCCATAGCAGGGGAAGAAGGGAGGGAATAGTACCTCCTAATAAGTCCTGTGGAGCACCAGCAGACGAGGGGAAGCAGGAGTCCAGGGTCGGGTCCCCCACAAAGCCCTGGCCAGGGCTGGAAGCCAGAGGAGCAGCCTGATGGTCCGGAGAAGCGGAGCTGCGGCCGACGCCACGAGGAGGCGGGCTGTCAGGGGAAGGAGGAAGCGCTGCAGGCTGAGAGGACACTGCGGTCGCCATCTTGGATCCAGACAGTGCAGCACCCGGAGCGGTGAAGAAAGGACACAGCCCAGCCTTAGAGGACATCGCCGGCAGCTGAGAAGAGGATCAGGAAGGTCCACAGCGGCTTCTCCCCATGTGGAGGTAAGTACAGAGCCGGTTGGAGAGGGAAACAGGGCAGCCCGAGGATACAAGAACCCAGTAGAAAAATATTCCTTCAGCACAAGAGGTCTATAGTAAAACTTGACTTTTATTGGAAAAATATAAAAAATAGGTACCAGACATAGGAAAAAAGATGTAGAAAAACTTAGATGGTCAATTCCAAGTATGCATGTATGGTTGAAGACAGACAAGCCTACGCGTTTCGGGACATCCGTCCCTTACTCATGGCAATGCCCGAGGATACACCAGAGAGGAGCTCACAGCGCACACGTCCTCACACCGCCATAGCTAGGCCACGCCCCCCTAATTATGATTTTTACACCTATTTAGCTGAGTGTTTGATAGTGTGCTTTGTAGACTTTATACCAGTGACCTTTTGGCTGTTAGTTTCCCTCTCTTACCCCTGTTGGTGTGGCACTAGGCCAGTAACCTCAGGGAGGGGAGGGATACATCAGATGCAGATAAAGGTCTTCTGGTTTAGAATCTTTATAGTCACAGCACAATTTCTCACTTTATGTGAAGGGAGTCAGTGAATTATACAGTATAGGGAGAGACCAGCTGAACTACTCCCCTGTATATCTGCCCCCCGTGTGTTGGGTGTTTTTGTGATCTTACACATTCAGCAACCTGTTTGGATGTGAGGTTGTTTTGTCAAGTCTGAGAACATGAATCAAGATTCTTACACTTCACATTGTAGAAATACTAATTTTTCCTTGGTGAGGTTGCATAGTCAAAGAGACAAAGGAATTTCCAAGATGGAGCTTGATTCCTATTTGGCACACCCAGTAACAGAATTCCACAGACTGGAGCAAGGAGGTGTCTGGCTGGACATTGAAGTTTGGAGCCAATGGGAGATGGACAACACTCAGGAATGCCAAAAGGATACATTAACCCCCTCCTTTCTTTGTCTCTAAAGTGTGTGTACTTTTCAATAAAGAGCCAGTAATGCTGAGCTGGGCTAAGGGGCAAGGCATGGCTGATATTTGATACGGAAATGCAGTGTCTGTGTCATTATTAGTAGTTTAAACATGCTCATTAATTTGGACTGACTGATTGAGCCATGATATAGTCGATTTTTGACTTTAACAGTATATAGTATTTTAAAAAGTTTTATCCTATGATAATTTTGTGACTGAGGTCTCTTTTTCTCATCTGTGTTTTTTTTTGACTATTGGAGATTTAGTATCACATAGTTTAGTGAAGTCTAAGGTGACATCTTACTCACATACAAACATCTGAATCCTCCCATAAACATAACAGGGATTCACAAACACTGGAGGACCTACTGGAGCCAGATGCAAAGTGAAAGGCCGTGTAGACACCAAATATTAAGTATGCAAATGTACTAAAAGGTTCCAAAACCGACACTGGGAAGTCTCTGTCCCATCCTGACACTGTAGCTTAATCTTTCTCAGACTACTACCGAAATCTCTACAATCTTATGGTCCTCCAATCAGATTTACAACTGCCAGAGATACAAAACAGGATCAACAATTATGTGTGAGTTCTCAGATGTTGAACAAGATGTGGTTTCTGAGTATAACATTTCCCACATTCTGGGCATGAATATGGCTTCTCTCCTGTGTGAGTTTTCTGATGTGTAACGAGATATGATTTCCGGGTAAAATATTTTCCACATTCTGGGCATGAATATGGCTTCTCTCCTGTGTGAATTCTCTGATGTGCAACAAGAGTCGATTTCTGAGTAAAACCTTTCCCACATTCTGGGCATGAATATGGCTTCTCTCCTGTATGAATTCTTTGATGATGACCAAGATCTGATTTCTGAATAAAACATTTCCCACATTCGGGGCATGAATATGGCTTCTCTCCTGTGTGAGTTTTCTGATGTGTAACGAGATATGATTTCCGGGTAAAATATTTCCCACAATCTGGGCATGAATATGGCTTCTCTCCTGTATGAGTTCTTTGATGACGACCAAGATCTGATTTCCAAATAAAACCTTTCCCACATTCTGGGCATGAATATGGCTTCTCTCCTGTATGAGTTTTCTGATGTTCATCAAGATGTGATTTCCGGGAAAAACCTTTCCCACATTCAAGGCATGAATATGGCTTCTCTCCTGTATGAGTTTTCTGATGTTCAACAAGATGTTGTTTCTGAGTAAAACATTTCCCACATTCGGGGCATGAATATGGCTTCTCTCCGGTATGACTTTTATTATGTTGAACAAGTTGTGATTTATGAGTAAAACCTTTCCCACATTCTGGGCATGAATATGGCTTCTCTCCTGTATGAAGTCTCTGATGTGTAATGAGACTTGATTTCTGAGTAAAACCTTTCCCACATTCTGGGCATGAATATGGCTTCTCTCCTGTATGAGTTTTCTTATGGTCAACAAGTTGTGGTTTCTGAGTAAAACATTTCCCACATTCTAAGCATGAATATAGCTTCTCTCCTGTATGAAGTCTCTGATGTTTAACAAGCTTTGATTTTTGAGTAAAACATTTCCCACATTCTGGGCATGAATATGGCTTCTCTCCTGTATGAAGTCTCTGATGTGTAATGAGACTTGATATATGAGTAAAACATTTCCCACATTCTGGGCATGAATATGGCTTCTCTCCTGTGTGAATTCTCTGATGTGCAACAAGAGTCCATTTTTGAGTAAAACCTTTCCCACATTCTGGGCATGAATATGGCTTCTCTCCTGTGTGAATTCTCTGATGTGCAACAAGAGTCCATTTGTGAGTAAAACCTTTCCCACATTCTGGGCATGAATATGGCTTCTCTCCTGTGTGAATTCTCTGATGTGCAACAAGAGTCCATTTGTGAATAAAACATTTCCCACATTCTGGGCATGAATATGGCTTCTCTCCTGTATGAGTTCTTTGATGATGATCAAGATCTGATTTCCGAGTAAAACATTTCCCACATTCGCGGCATGAATATGGCATCTCTCTTGCGTGAATTCTCTGATGTTTAACAAGCTTTGATTTTTGAGTAAAACATTTCCCACAATCTGGGCACGAATATGGCTTCTCTCCTGTGTGAATTCTCTGGGCAGCAGGAATATCTAAAGTAATGTCATGTTCTTCATATGGATCTTGTGTGATACCATAATCCTCTGCTTTATAATCTGTAGATATCGGATGTCTCTGTGAGCTCCTGGTACAGTCATCTGACAAGAAGAAAACTGATGTTACTTTTATTTCAATAACATAACCCTATAAGTATATTCCCCACTGAGCTGCTGCTGCCTGAGACGCTTCAGACCGTGTGAAGAAGTGAAGTCAGTAGGACAGGCAGCAAACGATGGCAGCGCGGCCTACTTTATTAGTATTCACTGTGCTGAGACGGAGGTCAGTGATAGTGAATAGTAATGAAGCGGGGCAGGAGACGCCACCACTGCTGTAGGTCACTGTAGAGGTGAACACAATCCATGGCTGCTTACATATGGCCACTTTATGATGCCATAAATCTTACTGTACTACACCTCTGGACTTGGATGAGTTTAGACGGCTGTTCAAGTCATTTGGTCTATATCTCTTTCTTTCACTATCCATTTACACTCTGTATGGATGTATGTTAATGAGCGATACACATACATGTGGATGAGTGAAGGCACGATCTCTACTGTAAGCCTATATGCTTTGATAGGGAAAAAAAAACATTTTATTGCTATTTACCCCTGATGAGTGGGTGCATTTATATACATTGCATACCACGAAACGTACATGTCGGGTCATGCTGTTTTGTTTGAATGCTATTGTGTGTTTTACTAGCCCTTCTTACTTTGGCATATATAAATTGTTGGAAAGGGTTAATTAGGGACGGACTCTGAATTAGGGTGAGGTTCCGGTCAGGGCACTGGCTATGTAGGGCAGTGACCCTGTATTAGGCTTTAGGGACTGTCTTTATATTACACTCTATTTTCACATGAAATGGCCTCTTTTGGAATTTTCCTATCACGGATTGAAGTCGGGTAAGTGTGATTGGTTACCTTACTTGGGACCGCCGTGTCCACTGTAAACCATTCCGTAGAGTTGTTTCATTGTTTTCTATGAAGTGATATGTCAGATGTGTGACTTTTTAAAAAAATATTTTTGTGTATATTTATACTTTTAACGTATATCATTAAACGTTAAGTCTTATATCTTGATTGCTCTTTTTGGATAATTGGATTAAGTGAGTAACATTTTCTGCACTATAGAGTGTTTTCTTGTCTGTACATTGTTTGTGTACTACACCTCATACACACAACAGATTCCCAGCCCAAAGTCCCCGCAGATCTGCTGTCCCATACAGTATGTAGTATGCGTCTGTGGAGTCACAAGGAAGCCGGGACTCCTAGCGTCATAGATCACTAAGATACGGGGAGTCCTGGTGTGTGGACAGAGTTCGGGCTGGGAAATGTGACTGATGTACAGACCAGATTTTCTAGTCCAGATTCCATAATGTGATTGGGGTCTAAGGTGAGGCTTACACAGTGAATTCAGAAGAAGAATTTTTCCAAATCAGCCCCCGAATCTCCATCAGATTCCTTACTGGCCAGGCGGGATTTTCCACCTCCCATTTATTTCCATAGAGCTCTGAGGTGGAATCTGCCTGAAGATCGAGCAGGAGGATTATTATTACCAGTAGCTGAAATAATCTGCTATATAATTCTGGTAAATTCTTTCCCTTCACGAGGACTGACAGCCGGGGATGAGGAAATTTGACTCGTTCACATCGATGTCAGGTCCTTCCATTATATTCTATACTACATTTATTCCCCCCTATAGCGGTATCACATTTATATTCATGTATTATTAGTATTTTATCTGAATCGGGGAACAACAAATAGTCTAAACAATGTCTGACTAGAATCAGTGACCCTTCTGTGCTTTATATAGTGGTGACTCCTCACCTGGGCGGTTCCCTGTAGGAATGTCCTCCTCACACTCCTCATCACCACTCACATAGGGCTCTTCCTGTATTCTCATAGATATAGCATTAATGTCACTCACATCTTTATCCTGATGGAAAATCTGGGAAACAAATAATGTAAAAGTCACCGAACAAATGGGGAAGTCACAGAGAATGTTCTAGATCATTAATCCGCATGAAGATGAAAGATGTCCTGACAGTAGCTGCAGGTCTGTGAGAAGCCGGAGAAACATATTAGATGGCGGCTCAATGACACTGCCCATGTATATAACCATCTAATACTGCTGGATACAACAAGACTGACCACAAGGACTTCACAGCCCGTCTCCACATCATAGGGAATATCTCCATCTACCTGATCATCCTGTGGAAGAAGAGGACTGGGACATCTCTCCGGTGTTGTCCTCTTACTGGATCTACCTGTAGGAAACACAGACAGGGACTGAATTCATTCTGTACATACAAATAATGGAAGTCCATGTGTATATAGTCATGTCTATTACCTGCTGATGTGAGGGGCTGGTGGTCCTCCATCATCACCTCCTTGTACAGATCCTTGTGTCCTTCTAAATACTCCCACTCCTCCATGGAGAAATAGACAGCGACATCCTGACACCTTATAGGAACCTGACAACACAATGATACAGTCATCACCCCGACCCCTCCAGTTACTGTATAATGTCCCAGCATTCCCAGCAGTGTCACCTCTCCAGTCAGCAGCTCCAGCATCTTGTTGGTGAGTTCTAGGATCTTCTGTCCATTGATCTCCTCCTGTATCAGGGGGTGAGATGGAGGCTCCGGGATTGGGCTCAGGGGTCCTCCATATCCTTCATACACAGGAGCCTGACAGCGCCCACTAGAGGTCTTCTTCACTACTGTGTAATCCTGGTTATGGGGAGACACATTAATAAATCTCACTACATACATGTCCAGAGTCCATCACCTCTCCAGTCCTATCATCTGTTATTACTATAGATAAGAATGATGTCATGATGACATCATCAGAATCTCTCACCTCTCCAGTAAGCTGGTAAATGATCTCTAGGGTGAGATTTAATAGACTTTCCGCCATCTTGTTCCTGTCTCTTTCCATCCTTGATGGGACAATCAGGAATATTCTCTTCTATAGAAGATACTGAGAGGATTCTATATTGTAGGAACCTGAATGGAGAGAAGATGAGACAATGGAAATAAAATACAATAACTGGAGATAACAATGTGATAGTGATGAGATATTTGGGTGTAGATGATGTTTGGTCTCTTTGTAGACATTGGACATGAGGTGAATAGTTGGTCACTGGTTATATGATGTACAGACTGGAATCACCGCTACAACTAATGTCATTACAGTAATGTAGAAAGGATATAAAGGGGTCAGGGGTCAGCGGTGCTCGGGGGAGGGGGGGGAATTACACAAGTGTTTTGGCTATTTTAGCACTCATGTTCTGTGCGGCTTAGGATGAGTCTTTATGAAACATTTTGGGGCAGAGTAAGGCTGACAATAGTGCGGTATAAAGGTAAAGGGGTTTGTAGGATTTTCTGGCCCATGATTGGGATTTATTGGCTCCTTAGTGTCCAGTGCTGGAAGCAGATGGTTCTATACCCCTGTATAGCGGCCAGGCCCTGTTACTGCAGATCAGCTCCCATTGAGGTCAGCCAGGGTGTTCTGACCTTCGGTCATGTGACTGGAACCAGCACCCGACCCCCGAATCCCCTCTCCACCCTCCTCTCCTATGGTTACATGACATCAGCCCCCCAGTACAGGTAACTAGGAGAGAACACGAGGGGGGAGGGGGATGGGACAGCTCAGAATCCCCTGGTTCATCTGAAATAGAAGTTGGGGAATTAAGAGCTGAAAGTCTCTCCAGAGAACCCCTTACCTAAAATAGGTCAATATGGAGCCCAAATATAAGACACAGCCCCCACCTATCAGCGACCCCTGACACTCCGGGTCTGACTCTGCCCGAGTCCTCGCTATTTCCCACTTCCTGATCTCTCCTGACACACAGGAAATGCTTAGAGACCCCCATTTAGCCAATCACTGGCCATAATGGTGGGCGTCCTCAGCTAGTGGTTCCTATATGATGGGAGACAAGAGGGAGTGCGGAGGCCCGGACTGGGGCAGCTTTACTGCACAGAGGGAGAAGCCAGGAAAGATTTCTTCTATTACAGGCCCCATGTTGTGCTGTATTCAGGAGGGTTTATTTACCTGGAAACCCCTTTAGTAGTCGCTGACTAAACTATTAACCCCTCGTGTAACATAAACCTCAGGAGAGACCACAAAATAACTACAGACCCCTGACTGCCCCCTAAAGGAGGAAAAGCCACAGGACAAGAGCCCTGGTCTGTACCCCCAGAATATGAGAAACCAGGAGGGAAGTGTCTAGTGTGAATATGCTCCAAGTGCTTCATCCCCCTCCTCACATACAGTCCCATGTAACTACATCACTCCCTCCTCCTCCTCACATACAGTCCCATGTAAGTACATCACTCCCTCCCCCCTCCTCACATACAGTCCCATGTAACTACATCACTCCCTCCCCCTCCTCACATACAGTCCCATGTAACTACATCACTCCTTCCCCCTCCTCACATACAGTCCCAAGTAACTACATCCCTCCCTCCCCCTCCTCACATACAGTCCCATGTAACTACATCACTCCCTCCCCCCTCCTCACATACAGTCCCATGTAACTACATCACTCCCTCCCCCTCCTCACATACAGTCCCATGTAAGTACATCACTCCTTCCCCCCTCCTCACATACAGTCCCATGTAACTACATCACTCCCTCCCCCTCCTCACATACAGTCCCCTGTAACTACATCACTCCCTCCCCCTCCTCACATACAGTCCCATGTAACTACATCACTCCCTCCCCCTCCTCACATACAGTCCCATGTAACTACATCACTCCCTCCCCCTCCTCACATACAGTCCCATGTAACTACATCCCTCCCTCCTCCTCCTCACATACAGTCCCATGTAACTACGTCACTCCCTCCCCCTCCTCACATACAGTCCCATGTAACTACATCCCTCCCTCCCCCTCCTCACATACAGTCCCATGTAACTATGTCACTCCCTCCCCCTCCTCACATACAGTCCCATGTAACTACATCCCTCCCTCCCCCTCCTCACATACAGTCCCATGTAACTACATCCCTCCCCATCCTCACATACAGTCCCATGTAACTACATCACTCCTTCCCCCTCCTCACATACAGTCCCATGTAACTACATCCCTCCCTCCCCCTCCTCACATACAGTCCCATGTAACTACATCCCTCCCTCCCCCTCCTCACATACAGTCCCATGTAACTACATCACTCCCTCCCCCTCCTCACATACAGTCCCAAGTAACTACATCCCTCCCTCCCCCTCCTCACATACAGTCCCATGTAACCACATCACTCCCTCCCCCCCTCCTCACATACAGTCCCATGTAACCACATCACTCCCTCCCCCTCCTCACATACAGTCCCATGTAACTACATCCCTCCCTCCCCCTCCTCACATACAGTCCCATGTAACTACATCACTCCCTCCCCCCTCCTCACATACAGTCCCATGTAACTACATCCCTCCCTCCCCCTCCTCACATACAGTCCCATGTAACTACATCCCTCCCTCCCCCTCCTCACATACAGTCCCATGTAACTACATCCCTCCCTCCCCCTCCTCACATACAGTCCCATGTAACTACATCACTCCCTCCCCCTCCTCACATACAGTCCCATGTAACTACATCACTCCCTCCCCCCTCCTCACATACAGTCCCATGTAACTACATCACTCCCTCCCCCCTTCTCACATACAGTCCCATGTAACTACATCACTCCCTCCCCCTCCTCACATACAGTCCCATGTAAGTACATCACTCCTTCCCCCCTCCTCACATACAGTCCCATGTAACTACATCACTCCCTCCCCTCCTCACATACAGTCCCATGTAACTACATCACTCCCTCCCCCTCCTCACATACAGTCCTATGTAACTACATCCCTCCCTCCCCCCTCCTCACATACAGTCCCATGTAATACATCACTCCCTCCCCCTCCTCACATACAGTCCCATGTAACTACATCACTCCCTCCCCCCTCCTCACATACAGTCCCATGTAATACATCACTCCCTCCCCCTCCTCACATACAGTCCCATGTAACTACATCACTCCCTCCCCCTCCTCACATACAGTCCAATGTAACTACATCACTCCCTCCCCCTCCTCACATACAGTCCCATGTAACTTCATCACTCCCTCCCCCTCCTCACATACAGTCCCATGTAACTACATCCCTCCCTCCCCCTCCTCACATACAGTCCCATGTAAGCCCCTTCCTCTTACTCCGCAGCCTTTCTCTCCTCGTTGGTGACTAGAGAGTGCAGCGTTTCCTGGTAGGTGTGATGTCACAGGAAGGGGCGGGGCCTCTCCGAGGTGGGCGGGGTCTCGGCCATCCCTGCTCTGTGCTGTATAGAGGAAGGCGGAGCTGAGCACATGGAGATGGAGAAGAGAAAGCAGTGAGGTGTCTGGTGGTAATGGAGGATGGAAGGGGAGAGACAGGATTGTATTACATGGGACTGTATGTGAGGAGGGGGAGGGAGTGATGTAGTTACATGGGACTGTATGTGAGGAGGGGGAGGGAGTGATGTATTTACATGGGACTGTGTGTGAGGAGGGGGAGGGAGTGATGTAGTTACATGGGACTGTATGTGAGGAGGGGGAGGGAGTGATGTAGTTACATGGGACTGTATGTGAGGAGGGGGAGGGAGGGATGTAGTTACATGGGACTGTATGTGAGGAGGGGGAGGGAGTGATGTAGTTACATGGGACTGTATGTGAGGAGGGGGAGGGAGGGATGTAGTTACATGGGACTGTATGTGAGGAGGGGGAGGGAGTGATGTAGTTACATGGGACTGTATGTGAGGAGGGGGAGGGAGGGATGTAGTTACATGGGACTGTATGTGAGGGGGGAGGGAGTGATGTAGTTACATGGGACTGTATGTGAGGAGGGGGAGGGAGGGATGTAGTTACATGGGACTGTATGTGAGGAGGGGGAGGGAGGGATGTAGTTACATGGGACTGTATGTGAGGAGGGGGAGGGAGTGATGTAGTTACATGGGACTGTATGTGAGGGGGGGAGGGAGTGATGTAGTTACATGGGACTGTATGTAAGGAGGGGGAGGGAGTGATGTAGTTACATGGGACTGTATGTGAGGAGGGGGAGGGAGTGATGTAGTTACATGGGACTGTATGTGAGGAGATGGGGGGGAGTGATGTAGTTACATGGGACTGTATGTGAGGAGGGGGAAGGAGTGATGTAGTTACATGGGACTGTATGTGAGGAGGGGGAGGGAGTGATGTAGTTACATGGGACTGTATGTGAGGAGGGGGGAGGGAGTGATGTAGTTACATGGGACTGTATGTGAGGACGGGGAGGGAGTGATGTAGTTACATGGGACTGTATGTGAGGAGGGGGAGGGAGTGATGTAGTTACATGGGACTGTATGTGAGGAGGGGGAGGGAGTGATGTAGTTACATGGGACTGTATGTGGGGAGGGGGAGGGAGTGATTTAGTTACATGGGACTGTATCCCGGAGGGTTGAGGGGATTGGATTGATATTTATGGTGGTATAGGAGTCGTTGGCATGGAGGGAGACGGGGTCCTTTGTGTGTTTCTGGCATTTAAGGGGGCGCAGGAAATCTTTGGGGGTACTGCTGCATCTAGGGGGGGGGGGGGAGGCAGCGGCGTGCACAGTATTACATGCCCAGTAGTGCCACACACCCACACAGTATTATATCTCCAGCAGTGCTCCTCCCCACTCCTGTGGCACCCCTTTTTCCCACGGTGGCCCAACTTTCCTTTTCCGCATCCCCTACTCCCAAGGCTCCCCCTGCACCCCATACCGTGGGCCCCCACCTAGACCCTCCTCCCGCAGCAACCCCCGCAAATACCTCTCCCCCAGGTCCCCCCTTCACGTGGAACCCGGCGCCCCCCTATGCCACCCCCTTCTCCGCAGGCCCTGTGCCCCTGCACGCCCCCGGTCTCCTCTCATCCATGTGACCCTGCCCCCCCGTCTCCGGCCTGCCCCCTACAACCACTGTCTGTGGCCCCGGCCTTCCGCGATCTGCCGCATAGCGTCACAGCTCTGCTCCAGCGAAGCGGCAGCCGGCGTATGGAGGTAGCAGCTTATAGGGGCCAGACTGTGCCGGGCTGCAACGCTTCCCCCTGCGAGACTTTGGAGTTAGCGAGCATGTGGTGGCAATGATCTGGTCACACGGCTTCCTGTCCGCTGGTGTGAAAAGTGGTGCTGCATGCCGGGTCCTCTCGCAAGCGTACGAGCGCCGCGATGTACTTCATCCTGCAGCCGGGCTGATGGGCATTTACAGGGTGCGGTGTCTGTGGGGTGCTTCTGGCATCTAAAGGGGGAGAAAATGTCCATGGGGTGCTGCTTGCATGTAATGGTGGGCAGGGGGCCTGCTGCATGCATTTGTGTGGGATCCCAGAGGTATTGAATTTGTGGGTTGGGGTCCTGGGGCACTGCTTGTGTGTGAGAGGGAGTTCTGGAGGTGGTCCCAGGGTGCTGCCACCTGTGTCCTTGTTTGGAGGTCCCTGATATGCTACCTGTGTGTGTGCAGTGGTGCTGGTGGTGGCCCATTGTGTACTTCCACCTGTGGGCATGTGGCGGAGGTTCTGGGGTACTGCTTTATTGTGTTTAGGTCATTTGGGTGCTGCCTTCATGTAAATGGAGGATTCCTGCAGTGCTGCTCGATGTTTAAGTGATGTGGGCGCCAGCCTTAAGGAGTTATCCACTATCTCAGGGTAGGCCATCGATATTAGATCTGCAGGGGAACCCCAACACGTGAAACCCCTGCGTATCTCCGGTACAGAGATTGTAATGGCACATCGCTGCGGTACCTACACTCACCACTACAGTTTGTACAGCACCAGAGATCTGCAGGGGCCCCCGCACATCTAATACTGATGGCCTATCCTCAGGTACTATCCTGTCAGTAGGAGGAGGCCTCACATTCTGGTTCTCCATTAAATAAAAAAGAAGGTCACTGGGCTAAATTTGTGGCTAGGGGGGCGGAGCCTGACCGTGAAGAGTGATTGCAGCTTAGCCTGATAGCTCCGTCACTGAGGACACCAAAAACACTGTTTTAGAGCGATCTAGTGCTGGACTATGGTCAAAATCGGCAGAGATAAATCCAGTGATCAGACTGACCAGAAAGGAACGATGACCCAACAGGCTGCTATGCAGAAATTCCTGAAAAAACAACTTACCAACCCTCCGAGTCTGCTGGCAAGATGGCACCGGATGAGGCTCGTGGTGTCGAGGACCGCTCCACAGACTCTGATGGGGACAGCTCTACCTCCGACGGCAACCTGATCCCCATCTCTAGGAATTATCTGAAAAAAACGCTGACACAGGCGTTAGCTCCGGTCCTGAGCGAAATTGCAGAGCTACGGGCCGACTTTAAGGGCTTGTCTACAAGAGTGGACATGATCGCAGCGTGTCAGTCTGAGACGCTGAAAGCCTCCTCTGCTATGTCGGACAGACTGGACTCTCATGCTTCCCACCTTAATAACACCTATTTGGCTGTGGAAGACCTGGAGAATCGCAGCCGTAGGCGCAGTCTCCGCATCAGAAGGTTGCCCGAATCATTCTCCCCAGACTCACTGCCGTCTATCGCTTCCTCCATATTTGCCTCGCTTGTAGGAGAAGATTCCGCCTCTAAGATGTCTATTGAGAGAATTCATCGCGCTGTCCGGCCTAAACCGGGCCCTGATGATCCCCCACCAGGGATGTGGTCTGTGTCCTGCTGTCATCAGCCCACACTACAGAACTTCTGCGTTCAGCTAGAGATAATGGAGACATTTCCTATGAAACCCACCCCTTGCGCATTTTTCAGGACTTGGCCCCGTCAACGCTCCAGAAGAGTAGAATGCTAAAGCCTCTCCTCGATCAGCTCAAAGCTAAAGGACTGCGCTATGCTTGGCTCTTTCCCTTCGGAGTAACAATCCTCAAAAATGGCCGGCGGTACAATGTGCATACCCCCATGGACCTGGACCTCTCTGGGACGTTCTCGATATTCCCTCGATGGACTTACCTTCTTGGCTGCCGGTCCAGGAGGACCTGATCGACTTCCCCGTCTCCTCTGGATTCCCCCCGCAACCAGGCTCGGTGCAAATCACCTAGAGGGAGAAAAGCAGTGATGAAACAGACGGCCTCCTCCTCTTCTAAGGAACGCTGATACAGGACTGTTCGGTATACATTAATGGCTTCTATTGCCTTCTCAGGTTTATCTGACTTTCGGTTTATAGTCTTTGCAGTTTCAGGACTTTTGCGCTTGTTACTTGCCTTCCGTATGTACTGATGTGCCTATAGTTTATTACTGTATTATACATCACTTAACTCTTTATTTGCAGGTCATGCCTTGCTCGGGTGTGTGTATGGATTGTTTCAGCTTTATTAGGGCAGTGTTTTTGCTGTTGTCACGCTTGCCTTTCTAAGATGGCTGCCTTGCATTATATTGTATTGCCTTATACGTAACAGTTGTTGTGGCGGGAAAGCTGTCTTCTTCTTGCTCTCATGTCTCTCATGTCTATTCCATGCTATCTTACCTTTTCCTGTAGTGTTGTCTTCCCCTGTTTTACCTCCCTCTCCCCTCGGCTGCTGATCTGTTGTTGTCTCTGACCTGTTTGTCGTCCAGCGCCGCACCTCCCATGAGGCGATCTGAAGCGACCGCTTCAGGTGGCGCTATGCCAGGGCCTCGGGAGGGCGGCATTTTTGATGACCTAAGCCAGTCCAGGACAAGCTGTCTTGGACTGGATTAGCGTCACCGTGTCTGCAGCCTGACACAGGAAGCGAGCAGTGTTTTGGGGCGGCCCTGCTGGACGCAGCGCTGCTCCAGCGGCCGCCTCTCACACTCAGGCAGAGAGCAGGTCCTCTCCCTGCCTGCAAACGCCGCTCGCTCCGCTCGGCCACGCCCCCTTTCCACTCGACCCCGCCCCCTTCCACTCGGTCCCGCCCCTTTATTGCGACCCCCTTCAGGCGGCAGAAAGCCCGGGTTCACCCCTGTTGTCTCAGGATGGCCTTTCTTTGCATACCTGGTTCCTATGGTTATGGAATCTGTAGAAGCCGACTACCTTACATTGGTTCTTGCCTTATGAGGAGCTCTGTCACAGACAGGTCTGACGAGTCTCTATGCCTGTTTATAGTATACACATGACTATAGTATACACAAGACTGTTAACACAATAATGCATGTTATAGACTTGGAGCTTGCGTAGTTGTGACCCTTAACTTCCCCCTCCCGCAGCTCCTATATTGTATTCTCTATGTTGCATCATCTGCAGCCTGTAGTCCCTGTCCACTGTTTCATTTACCCCCCCCCCTCTTACTTTTTGGTTTGGTTGCCTGCTACTCACACTCCCTTTGGGTTGTCTATTAATCTTTTGTCACTGTTGACGGTCAAGCTCTCCATGTTTGCATACCTGACCTATGTTGCATTTCACTTGGTTCTCGGGTGATATTCACTACATATCGGATACTTCAGCATCTGTGCCTTGTCCATGTTCCATGCCCTATTCTTCAATTTGGTATAGTGTTTTTTGGGTCCTGTGCAGATCAGGACTTACTCTCCCCTCGACTTCGTACGGTATCTGTGTCCCTTTCAACACTGATATTGTCATTTTGTAGACGTAGGCAGCGATCAGGCGTAGTTGCCTAAGTATATTGCGGTACCTCGTGGTGGTGCACCTTGTTTATAGTGCTGCTCTCCTTTCCTTGTTTGTTGTTCCCTGATTCCTTCTTTTGTCCTACCCCTCCTTTCACCTACTTCTGTATCTCGCTCTTCTTGTCTTTTTCTTCTCTCTTCCTTTGATCCTTTCTTCTGCTTAGGATGGCCGAGTTGTCCTGTTGCTCTTTTAATGTCAAGGGTTTCAACTCTCCGCAGAAGCGTCACCATGTCCTCTTCCTACTAAAAAAACACAAAACGAACATTGTTTTCCTACAAGAGACACATTTTTAGGGTTCCCGTATCCCCGGCCTCCCAAAGTCACAGTTCTCACAGCGGTTTCATAACACGCACCCTACTTCTGCCTCCAAAGGAGTTACTATAATGATCCATAAAGATGTGCCGTTTGAGTGTAAATAACAGCATAGTGACTCTGAGGGTAGACTACTATTATGTGGTGTGCGGCGCTACTATGTGGTGTGCGGCACTACTATGTGGTGTGGTACTACTATGTGGTGTGCGGCGCTACCATGTGGTGTGCGGCGCTACCATGTGGTGTGCGGCGCTACCATGTGGTGTGCGGCGCTACCATGTGGTGTGCGGCGCTACCATGTGGTGTGCGGCGCTACTATGTGGTACTACTATGTGGTGTGCGGTACTACAATGTGGTGTGCGGTACTAATATGTGGTACTACTATGTGGTGTGCGGTACTACTATGTGGTGTATGGTACTACGATTTGGTGTGTGGTACTACTATGTGGTTTGTGGTACTACTATATGGTTTGGGGTACTACTATGTGGTGTGCCATACTACTATGTGGTGTGCCGTACTACTATGTGGTGTGCGGTACTACTATGTGGTGTGCGGTACTACTATGTGGTGTGTGGTACTATTATTTGGTGTGTAGTACTACTATGTGGTGTATATTACTACGATTTGGTGTGTGGTACTACTATGTGGATTGGGGTACTACTATGTGGTGTGCAGTGTTTGGACTCCATGTCACATTTTCAGAGACCCTAAAATTTCCCCTACAAATTGGGGTCACTTCTTGGGGAATTCCAGTTTACGGTCACCTCCAGGGCTCTGTAAAAACAACATGGCGACCCGAAAGTCCCTCTAAATCTGCACCCCAATAGCAAAAAAGCGCAGTGCACCTTCCCTTCTGAGCCCTGCTGTGTGCCCAAGCAGCAGTTTACACCCACATATATAATTTTTTGCCCCTCGGGATGGCCCCTTAATAGTTTTAGGAGTTCAGGTCTCTGACAACACAAAGTGGGTGCAACGTATTGGGCACCGAAATGGCAGATTTCTTTAAAAATTTCAACTTTCATTTTGAACATTAATTTTTGGGAAGCATTTTTAGGCTCAAAATCATTATACGCCTTGATACATTCCGTGATGGGTGTAGTTTTTAAAAAGGGGTCACTTTTGAGGGGTTTCCATTGTATTGGTACTTTAGGGGCTCTGCAAATACGACATGGCACCTGAAAACTATTCCAGCAAAATCTGCCCTCCAAAACCCAAATTGCACTCTTCCCATTCTGAGCCCCACCATGTCCCCATACAGCAGATTATGGCCACATATGGGGTATTGCCGTGTTCAGGAGAAATTGTTTAAAAAACTGTGGGGAACTTTTTCTCCTTTAACCCCTTGTGAAAATAAAAGTTTGGGGATAAAGGGACATTTTAGTAATTTTTAACCTACACATCCCAAGGTTAGTACAATCTGTGAAACGGCTATAGGGTCAAAATGCTCAGTGTACCCCTCAATGAATACCTTAAGGGGTCTAGTTTATAAAATTCAATGTGCAATTCTTCTGATTAATAAAATCTATTGGACCTGTGAGCGCCGTCCTGCCCTATTCCTCTAGTTTATAAAATGGGGTCATTTATGGGGGGTTTCAATTACTTTGGTAACTCAAATCTTGTTTGTTTCTGCAATGGGGCCTAAAATATCTGCAAGCAAAATTTGTGTTTTGAAATCCAATTGTCACTCGCTACCTCTTGGGCCCTCCTGTATGTGCGTACATAGGACTAAGGCCACAAAGTGCACATTTTTTAACATGGGAGAAGTGGGGTGATAGATTTTAGGGTTGTGTTTCTCTTTCGATGTGTTGTGTGCAAAAAAACCTGCCTTTAAAATGACACATATTTGAAAAAAATTAAATGTTTATTTATCGTCATTTGTAATAATTCTTGTAAAACAATATTTGTTTGATCACAATGCTCACTATACCCCACAAGGAATACCTGAAGGGGGCGAGTTTTCCAAATTGGGTCATTTAATAGGAGGTTCTATAATATGCCACCTATTCCTGTCTGCAAACATAGCTTGGTACAGGAAAAAAAAAATCACATGATTAAAATTTCCAAAATTTGCTTATAAACGTGTGAATTGTCTAAATGACTTAAATATGCTAAAATTATTTCAAATATGCTTGAAACGCAAAAGTAAAATTTGGAAATATATAACTACTAACCTTTTTGCCCTGTATTATTGTGTATATGTGAGATATCGCAGCTGAAAATGGAAAATATTGAAACATTTAAAAAATTTTCAGCATTTGCGAGTTTTTTAATAAATTTACACAAGTTATATCGGTCTAATTTTACCTTCTCAGTAAAGAACAACATGTCATGAAAAAACAATATCAGAATCACTTGGTTGCGCTATACTGTTACAGAATTATTCACTGATAAAGTCACACAGGGCAAATTTCCAAAATTTGGTTGGTTATTAATGTCCAAAACAGGCTGGTCACTAAGGGGTTAAGGTGTATTCATAGAACACTTTTGCTTTTACCCTTCCCCTGAATTAGGTCCCAGGGTTAAAGAGGCACCACTATATGCCTTGGCTACCTAACCTCCCCCTTCTTCTCCACCCTCTTCCTTTCTCTTCCCCTCTTACAAGTATTATCTTCCCGTGGAAGAATGACCAGACTTCAGTTGTGCTCCTTCAATATCAGAGGCTTCAACGTGCCATAGAAGAGGACCCGGGTACTCTACCACATTCACAAGCTAAGGGTTGACATCCTACTGCTACAGGAAACCTACTTTAAGATGGGCCATGTACCCACGATAGTAAACAGATATTTCCCTCGCTGGCTCCACAGCTCCAACCCTGACAGTAAATCAAAGGGAGTTAGTGTTGGCTTACCTAAACCCCTCCAAGCCATGGTCATGTCCCAGTGCTCTGATGCACAGGGTAGATACTTAATAATAAAAATACCTATCCATGAGAAATTATTCACAGTCCCTAATTTCAATCTCCACAACCAGAACCAAACTCAAGTCTGTCGGTCCTTTCTTTATGTCTTAGCTAAGTTTGCAGAAGGGCTGGTGGTCATGGCAAGAAAGCTGAACTTAAAGAGGACCTTTCACCTCCTGGGGCACATGTGGTGTTATACACTGCTAGAAAGCCTTTCTGTGCCCCCGGTGAAGAGCTATCAGTGCCGAAACCATAGCTCTTCACTGTCAGAGGGGCGTTTCTGACAGTCAGTCAGGAACGCCCTCCTCACAGCAGTGCCTATTGCTCAGTACTGTGAGAGGGGGCGTTCCTTACCATCCAGCCATGATGCCCCAGTAATGTCTATCTTCACCGCTCTCACAGTACAGCGCTATAGAAACTGCTGTGAGGAAGAGCGTTCCTGACTGACTGTCAGAAACGCCCCTCTGACAGTGAAGAGCTACAGTACCGGCACCGATACAGTCCTATGAAAAAGTTTGGGCACCCCTATTAATCTTAAACCTTTTTCGTTCTAAATATTTTGGTGTTTGCAGCAGCCATTTCAGTTTGATATATCTAATAACTGAGTAACACAGTAATATTTCAGGATTGAAATGAGGTTTATTGTACTAACAGAAAATGTGCAATATGCATTAAACCAAAATTTGACTGGTGCAAAAGTATGGGCACCCTTATCATTTTATTGATTTGAATACTCCTAACTACTTTTTACTGACTTACTGAAGCACAAAATTGGTTTTGTAACCTCACTGAGCTTTGAATTTCATAGCCAGGTGTATCCAATCATGAGAAAAGGTATTTAAGGTGGCCAATTGCAAGTTGTTCTCCTATTTGAATCTCCTCTGAAGAGTGGCATCATGGGCTACTCAAAACAACTCTCAAATGATCTGAAAACAAAGATTGTCCAACATAGTTGTTCAGGGGAAGGATACAAAAAGTTGTCTCAGAGATTTAACCTGTCAGTTTCCACTGTGAGGAACATAGTAAAGAAATGGAAGACCACAGGGACAGTTCTTGTTAAGTCCAGAAGTGGCAGGCCAAGAAAAATATCAGAAAGGCAGAGAAGAAGAATGGTGAGAACAGTCAAGGACAATCCACAGACCACCTCCAAAGAGCTGCAGCATCATCTTGCTGCAGATGGTGTCACTGTGCATCGGTCAAAAATACAGCGCACTTTGCACAAGTCGAAGCTGTATGGGAGAGTGATGAGAAAGAAGCCGTTTCTGCAAGCACACCACAAACAGAGTCGCCTGAGGTATGCAGAAGCACATTGGGACAAGCCAGCTTCATTTTGGAAGAAGTTCCTGTGGACTGATGAAACAAAGATTGAGTTGTTTGGTCATACAAAAAGGCATTATGCATGGCGTCCAAAAAAAACAGCATTACAAGAAAAACACATGCTACCCACTGTAAAATTTGGTGGAGGTTCCATCATGCTTTGGGGCTGTGTGGCCAATGCCGGCACCGGGAATATTGTTAAAGTTGAGGGTCGCATGGATTCCACTCATCATCATGTATCAGCAGATTCTTCAGAATAATGTTCAAGAATCAGTGACGAAGTTGAAGTTACCCCGGGGATGGATATTTCAGCAAGACAATGATCCAAAACACCGCTCCAAATCCTCAGGCATTCATGCAGAGGAACAATTACAATGTTCTGGAATGGCCATCCCAGTCCCCAGACCTGAATATCATTGAACATCTGTGGGATGATATGAAGCGGGCTGTCCATGCTCGGCGACCATCTAACTTAACTGAACTTGAATTGTTTTGTAAAGAGGAATGGTCCAAAATACCTTCATCCAGGATCCAGGAACTGATTAAAAGCTACAGGAGGCGACTAGAGGCTGTTATCTTTGCAAAAGGAGGATCTACTAAATATTAATGTCACTTTTCTGTTGAGGTGCCCATACTTTTGCACCAGTCAAATTTTGGTTTAATGCATATTGCACATTTTCTGTTAGTACAATAAACCTCATTTCAATCCGGAAATATTACTGTGTCCATCAGTTATTAGATATATCAAACTGACATGGCTGTTGCAAACACCAAAATATTTAGAACAAAAAATGATTAAGATTAATAGGGGTGCCCAAACTTTTTCATAGGACTGTAGCTCTTCACCGGGGGCACAGAAAGGCTTTCTAGCGGTGTATTACACCACATGTCCCCCAGGAGGTGAAAGGTCCTCTTTAACCATGGATGGAATAATGGATTCCTCGTTGGGCAGGTTCCCCATCCCTTTGTCACATTTACAAGCCCTGAAATCTAAGATCACTGACATGAGGCTTGTCGACATCTGGTGGACCCTTCATCCCCAGGTGAGAGACTACACCTAGTTTTCACAAGTCCACAACACACACAGTAGATTAGACTACTTCCTTATCAATCACCATTTGCTTGCATGAGACCCTCCTACTAACATACATTCTTCTGAGTGGTCTGACCTAGCTCCATCTTTACTTGATGATCCCTGATCAGCCTAGAGGTGAGTGGGAATGGACTCTTAACCTCAACCTTCAAAACACCCAGCATGTACAGCAGTGATATCACAAGCCATTACAGACTTTTATCACCATCACGTACATGACAGGACCCCTCTCCCGATACAATGGGAAGCGTCAAAGAGTGTCAGCGGGGGTTTTTATTGGAAAAGGTGACATCTTACAAACACGCATGAGAAAAAAATGCTCTACTAAGAGACCTCGGGTAAAAAAAACTATAAACTATTATGAGATAAAACTTCACTTTTATTAGATATTTTCTAAAAAAAAAAAAAATTTAATTATGATTTTTAGGTGTAAACTGAATTTTATTGAAATTTTCAAAATAAAGAAACAGAATCATAGGACATTACGAGAATCAGGGCCGGCGTCAGCGCACGGCATAGTCGGGCAAGTGCCGGGGCCCACAGAGCCTCTGGGGGCCCCCCGGCACTTGCCTGTCACAATTTCAGCTCATCGGCGTCCGAACGCCGATGAGCTGGAATACATAGGCGATGCAGGAGCTGTGAGATCAGCTCCTGCTTTAAAGCTCCGGCCCGGCTTGCGTGTGTAGGCGTGATGACGTCATCGCATCACGCCTACACACGCAAGCCGGTTCAGAGCTAAGCAGGAGCTGATCTCACAGCTCCTGCATCGCGTATGTGATTGGAGGGAGAGAGAGGAGCGTCGGGGGAACGATGGAAGGTGAGTGATAGAAGGTGAGTGTGTTTTGTATTACATATTAAGGTGAAACATAATGAAGGGGGCCCATGAAACTGGGGGGCAAATGAAGGGGAGGGGGGGGGAACGGCATGAAACTGGGGACAGAGATGGAGGGGGCCCAATGAAACTGAAGGGGCAAATGAAGGGGAGGGGGGAAACGGCATGACACTGGGGCAGAGACGGGGGACATTAAACTGTGGGCAGATGAAGGAGGAGAACGTGATGAAACTGGGGACAGAGATGGAGGGGGGACATGAAACTGGGGGCAGAGGAAGGGTGTATATGAAACTGGGGGAGAGATGGAGAGGGGCATATAATTTACGGGTGACTGTAGAAGAATTATACTGTGTGGGAGCACATAATAAATGAATGAGAATGGGTGGAATCAACATAAAAGTGGGTGGAGCTAAATTTGCAGCAGCGCGCAGAGGGCGCCGCACATTTTGCCCCTCTTTCTACTCTTTAAAAGATTGGGAGGTATGGCGTTGGTGACGCCACACTCCTGCATGACGTCACTCGCTTCATCTGCAACGCACAGTGTCTCGACTCCCCCACCTCCTTTACAAGGGGGCCCACTGAGGCTCTGTCGCCCAAGGGCCCATAAAAACCTGGAGCCGGCCCTGACGAGAATGCAAGATGAAAACGAACCAAAAGCAAATCCAATATCCTGAAAACAACAAAACAGTGCCCAGAGTGGGCTAAACAAGAGGTGCACGTGCCAGCAGCACGCAATTCTAAACAATTCAAAAGGAGCATCTACAGACACAGCACGGCCCCAAGAGTGAGACCAACACAACACAGAACCAAGGGAGGACAATACACCACAAGGACAGGAAACAAGAGGAGAAGAGGAAAACAACAACTAACATAGAAGTGAAAAATAAAAGAAAAAAGGGACGAAAAACGCCCGCGAACCCCAAAAAGGGAACCATCTGAAAAAAGGTTAAGAGAAAAGGGAAGAGAACTCAGTTGAATCTTGAAACACGATCCACGACCGCCAGAGGGTCTCAAATTTAGACGAATCCACAAGGTCCTCCGCAACAGTAGCTTCCATCCTCCTAATGAGGAGGAATTCCTGGAGCCACTCTGACAAGGAGGGAACCACCGGGCTGCGCCAATGGCGTGGAATGACCGTTCTGGTGGCCGTCAGGAAATGGCGTAATAGGTCACCCTTGACCCTAGAAATCTTACCAGGGATAAGAGAGAGGAGGGCCAGTTGAGGGGAGGGGGGACACAGAGCGACCACTACCCTTGGAGTACAGGGAAAAGACAGACGACCAAAACTCCTGAATCTTTCCGCAGTCCCACCAGATATGGAGGAAGGATCCCACAGCGGAGCCACAGCACCAACACTCGTCCAACTCAAAGGGGAAGATGCGATGCAAGAGGGTCGGGCAACGGTACCAACGAGACAAGATTTTATAATTTTTCTCCTGCGCACTACAGGGCATAGGCAGTTTGTGGGTCAACAGAAAGGAACGTTCCCAATCAGCAGCAGATAAGCGGAAGCTCAGATCAGAATCCCAGGCTACGGTAAAGGGAGGGAGACCTGGGGCAGAAGCCGTTAGGAGAATATCGTAGAGTGGAGAGAACTCGAGTCGGCACCCCGGAGCGAAGAAGCTCGGACTCTAAAGCAGTCGGGGCAGCGGAGAGAATAGGCTGCAAAGAGAACCGACGAAGAAACGCAGCGAGTTGGTTATACTCTAGCCAGGATAAAGTAAGGTCAGGGGAAGATGCCTGTAGCAAGCTAAGAGGAGGTAGGGGAAAGGACCTGACAATAGACCCCAGACGGACATCATCACAAACGGACCAACAAAGAAAGCGGCGAGCAGTGCGGCCGGGGGGAAACATGTTATTCCGAAATAGGGGAGTCAGGCGACCCGGGACCTTGGCCAGGGAAAGAGAAGAGCGAACAGAATCCCAGGTGGTCAGGAAGTGGGAAGAAGAGAGACGCGAGTCAGAGCCGGCCGAAAATGAGAAGGGATCCACGGAAGAGAGGTGAGATGGGCAGAGAGAAGCTCCGCCTCAATGGAAACCCATTGTTTATCCGGAGCCCTAAAACGCCAGTCAAAGAAACTGAGAAAAATCGCCGAGCGGTAATACAAAAAAGGGTCAGGAAGCCCCCCCCATTAATCTTGCGACAGGAAAGGGTCCGGAATTTAATCCTACTACACGAGGGGCCCCAGACAAATCTACCAAACAGCGACTGAAGAGTCTTAAAATAACGCCTAGACACAGGGATCGGGAGGGCTTGAAAAAGGTAAAGAAACTTGGGCACGACGTCCATCTTTAAAGCATTAATGCGGCCGAACCAGGATAACCCAAGTGACCCGTATGCCCGCAAAACGACAGCGGTTCTCTCGAGCAGAGGGAGGTAATTCAGTGCAACCAAAGTAGAGGAGCCAGCAGGAATCTGAACACCCAGATACTTCATAGAGCTGGGCTGCCACTTAAAGGGGAAACTAGCGGCCAACTGCAGAACCTCCGACTGCGCAAGGGAAATGCTAAGGGCTTCGCTCTTGGAAACGTTAACCTTAAAATTAGAGGCATTACTATAGCGTCGGAATTTGTCAAGGATCGCGGGAAAGGAGTCACGTGGCCAAGCCACATAAAGTAATAAGTCATCAGCGTAAAGAGCTAGGCGAACCTGAGACTGGCCCATTGGAAGGCCCGAGATATCCGTGCAAAATCGAAGAGCGACCGCCAAGTGTTCCATTACGAGAGCATAAAGTAAAGGCGATAAGGGGCAACCCTGTCTAGTACCATTACGCACAGAGAAGGAATCAGACAATAGGCCATTAGCACAGACCCGCGCCGAGGCGTCGCCGTATAGGGACAGGACCTTATGCAAGAAACCAGGGCCGACGTTCACTTGTTCCAAGGTGTCGCGCAGGAAGCCCCAATGAACGCGATCGAACGCCTTCTCAGCGTTGATAGACAAAAGGCACAAAGGAGTACCCCTGGAGCGCGCAGTAACCATAAGTAAGATGGGCTTACAATTGTTGTCCCTGGCCTCACGGCCTGGGATAAATCCCACCTGATCAGTGTGGACCAAACAAGGCATCTGAGGGGAAAGGCGATTCGCCAGCTACTTCGCATAAAGTTTAATGTCTATGTTGAGGAGAGAGATTGGGCGGTAACTCGCGCAACATCGGGGGTCTTCACCCGGTTTAGGAAGAACCATAATCGAAGCAGAAAGGGACTGGCTCGCGAAGAGAGTTTCTGCATCCAAACTATTAAACACACGAAGAAGGAGAGGGACCAGCTGAGCCTTGCAGGTTTTAAAGAAATGGGTAAAACCATCCGGGCCCGGGGATTTGCCCAGAGGGGACGATCGAATAGCCTCCGTCAACTCCTCCTCAGTAAAGGGAGAGTCGAGGGCAGACCTATCATCCGCATCCAAAGTAGGGAGGGCAGTGGATGCCACATGTTCCCTTATCTTATTCAGAGCAGTCTCCGGGTCCTGGTCAGCATAATGCCCCTTCAAATTATACAAGTCATGAAAGAACTTGCGAAAGGCACCCACTATAGAGGGAGGATCATGTACCAGACGTGCCGCACGGTCCTGAACGCATGGGATATAGGTCGTAGAAAGGCGGGGGTGAAGGCGCCTGGCAAGGGGGAGACTACCCTTATCAGCATGCTTGTAAAAATGCCTTTTCATCTGGTCCCGTTGGCAGATAGAGATTTCGTCCAGGAAAGAGCAGAGGTCTTCCCTGGCATTGAGAAATTCGTTGAGTGTGGAAGACGCCAAGGTCCGTTTATGTTCGGTTTCCAAAGAACGGATGCGGGCAAGACGGGAGGCTATCCCAGCTGTCCGCTCCTTTTTGAGACGCGAACCATGCTGTAGGAAAACGCCTTGGAGAACGCACTTGAGAGCCTCCCATCGCATTGGAAGGGGAGTCTGATCTTGTGCATGATCAGTTTCAAAATTACGAATAGTATCCGAAATTGCGGTGCGGCATGTCGCGTCTTTGAGGAGACTATCGTTGAGGCGCCAATTAAAGGGAAGCGAGGAGAGGCCCGGAATTGCGAGGGAGAGGAAAGCCGGAGCATGGTCAGACCACAGGACCAAGCCGATCTGCGCAGACGGGGACCACGATAAAGCATGATGGCTAACCAAAAAAAATCCAAACGACCATACGAACCGTGGGCTAGAGAATAAGTGTAATCACGACCCTGTGGGTGAAGGAGACGCCAGACATCAACGAGACGGTGGGAATGAAGGGAGGACCGAAGCTTATGAAGCTGGGCCGGAGCGCAAACCGCCCGAGGGGGAGAAGCGTCAATCGCCGAGTCAAGAACAAAATTAAAGTCGCCCCCTAAGAGGACTACCACATCACTGAAATCAGCCAATTTACTCAAAAGAGACCTACAGTACACCATCTGCTGCTGATTGGGAAGATAGCATCCCGCAACAGTAACTGCCGCGCCACCAATGCGTAATTTCAAAAAGACATACCTGCCCTCGGGGTCAAGAACAGAGTCTAACACCTCATGCTGTAACGAGCGATGTAGGGCAATAGACACCCCATTGGACTTGGAAGACGGGTTGGAGCTGTGGAACCATGTGGGATAATGCCTGTTGCGGATGTCACCTGAAGAATCAAAATATGAGAACGAGATTTATGAAAATGATACAGGATTTGATTGCGTTTCTGGGGAGTATTAAGACCCCTCGCATGAAAGGAACACAGGTTGACAGAAGCCATTCCTAGAACGTCAAACCTTCAAGACAAAAGACAAAGGGAAACAGGAGGGAGACACAAAACCAGAAAAAGATGGAGGGAACAAACAATAAAAAAGTAACCAAGACCAAACAGTACAAAAAAAACACCACTATGTGGGAGAGGTAACACCTCCCTAGAAAAGGTGGGGAAAGGTGACAAAGAAACACCACACTCGCACCACACAGTAGAGCAAGAACCCCGGTAGGAGACAAGCCTTCTAAAAACTGCGCCGCCCCTCCATGGAAGGCCCCGGGCAAATAGAACATCAGCAATCTACAATAGCATAACCAATCTAAGAAAATCGATATGAAACAACAGAACAAAATATAAGGGTGTACTACAGTATATTATAACACAGATGCTTATAAAGAGACACCAATACTAGCATTAAAGGTCGACCCCCAGTATCGACTAAAGCGGGAAGAAAAGTTCCATAGTCCCAAATCACGGAGGGGGAGGACTCTGCGCCATGGAAGCGCTGGAGAAGGCAGGTGCGCGAGAGCGCCCGGAAGTGCGGGATTTGCGCTGAGCTTTCGGTGGCGGAGGTATTGGAGGATTAACCAAAAGAGAAGGCCAACTGGAGATGTCCACCGGAGGCAGGCCCAGAGCCAGCATAAAAGAAGGAATCTCGTCCGGACGATGAAAGGTTAGGAGTCGACCTTCCCTGCGGACCTGCAGACGGAACGGGAAGCCGAACGAATATGGAATACAGTGATGAGTCAGGACAACCAACAGGGGCTTGAGGGCCCGACGTTTAGCCAGGGTGAGCCGAGAGAGGTCCGGAAGGAGCGTCAGAGGGTGGTCCTTGTAAAGGATCTGGGCCGAATCCCTGGCCTTTCCCATGATCGCCTCTTTCAGTTGGTAACGATGAACCCGACAAATAACATCCCGGGGAACATCAGAGTCGGGTGTGTGCAGGCCCAGTGATCGATGCGCGCAATCAAGTTCCAGAGGAGAGTCCAGGGGAACACCCAGGAGTGAGTTAAACACAGATCGTAAGGCACCATCCAGCTGATTAGGGTCAACAGATTCCGGGAGGCACCGGACACAGATGTTGTTCCGCCTATTACGGTTCTCCAGATCGTCTATAGTATCAAACGCTGAAGTTGGCGGACATGAGCCTGAAGAACAGAGTCCTGTAAAGAAAGTTGATCAGAGGCGGTGGAGGCAGAGGATTCAACAGCAGTCACACGGCGCTCCAGGCACCGGACGGAAGAAGAAACAGCAGACAGTTCAGCTTTATACGATTGTTCCAGGCACAAAACATAAGCCTCCATGTCAGCCTTAGTAGGTATGGTGCCAAGGGTAGCGGAGAGGCGGCGCAGTTCTCCCAAAGCATCCCCCAAAAGGGTCACATTATCAGCAGAGGCCGCCGGAGGTTGGGGTATCCGTGTCACCCTCACGGTTGCCAGTAGGAAGGGTAGAGGGGCCGCCACTAGGCAAATGTAGAGGGGGAAGGCCCTGCAAGCAGCCATGGGGAAGTAAGTCCAGGGGAAGCTAGTCCCAATATGGAGCCCTGGGCCATGGGGGGCCATGGAGGAAGAACAGGGGTGCTGCAGGTTCCAGGGAGAGCCATCTGGGCAAAGGAGGGAGACAGTGGAGGCCAGTCAGTGTCCATAGCAGGGGAAGAAGCAAGAAGGGAGGGAATAGTACCTCCTAATAAGTCCTGTGGAGCACCAGCAGACGAGGGGAAGCAGGAGTCCTGGGTCGGGTCCCCCATGGAGCCCTGGCCAGGGCTGGAAGCCAGAGGAGCAGCCTGATGGTCCGGTGAAGCGGAGCTGCGGCCGACGCCACGAGGAGGCGGGCTGTCAGGGGAAGGAGGAAGCGCTGCAGGCTGAGAGGACACTGCGGTCGCCATCTTGGATCCAGACAGTGTGGCACCCGGAGCGGTGAAGAAAGGACGCAGCCCAGCCTTAGAGGACATCGCCGGCAGCTGAGAAGAGGATCAGGAAGGTCCACAGCGGCTTCTCCCCATGTGGAGGTAAGTACAGAGCCGGTTGGAGAGGGAAACAGGGCAGCCCGAGGATACACCACAGAGGAGCTCACAGCGCACACGTCCTCACACCGCCATAGCTAGGCCACGCCCCCCCAATTATGATTTTTACACCTATTTAGCTGAGTGTTTGATAGTGTGCTTTGTAGACTTTATACCAGTGACCTTTTGGCTGTTAGTTTCCCTCTCTTACCCCTGTTGGTGTGGCACTAGGCCAGTAGCCTCAGGGAGGGGAGGGATACATCAGATGCAGATAAAGGTTTTCTGGTTTAGAATCCTTATAGTCGCAGCACAATTTCTCACTTTGTTTTTGTGAAGGGAGTTAGTGAATTATACAGTATAGGGAGAGACCAGCTGAACTACTCCCCTGTATACCTGCCCCCCGTGTGTTGGGTGTTTTTGTGATCTTACACATTCAGCAACCTGTTTGGATGTGAGGTTGTTTATAGTATTTAGGAGACCAGCACTCCAAAAAATTTAGTTTACAAAATATTTTTTTTAAAAGTTTTATCCTATAATAATTTTGTGACTGAGGGCTCTTTTTTTCTCATCTGTGTTTTTTTTTGACTATTGGAGATTATCACATAGTTCAGTGAAGTCTAAGGTGACATCTTACTCACATACAAACATCTGAATCCTCCCATAAACATAACAGGGATTCACAAACACTGGAGGACCTACTGGAGCCAGATGCAAAGTGAAAGGCCGTGTAGACACCAAATATTAAGTATGCAAATGTACTAAAAGGTTCCAAAAACGACACTGGGAAGTCTTTCTGAGACTACTACCGAAATCTCTACAATCTTATGGGACTCCAATCAGATTTACAACTGCCAGAGATACAAAACAGGATCAACAATTACGTGTGAGTTCTCAGATGTTGAACAAGATGTGGTTTCTGAGTATAACATTTCCCACATTCTGGGCATGAATATGGCTTCTCTCCTTTATGAGTTCTTTGATGACGACCAAGAGATGATTTCCAAATAAAACATTTCCCACATTCTGGGCATGAATATGGCTTCTCTCCTGTATGAGTTTTCTGATGTTCATCAAGATGTGATTTCCGGGAAAAACCTTTCCCACATTCAGGGCATGAATATGGCTTCTCTCCTGTATGAGTTTTCTGATGTTCAACAAGATGTTGTTTCTGAGTAAAACATTTCCCACATTCTGGGCACGAATATGGCTTCTCTCCTGTATGAGTTCTATGATGTTTAACAAGTTCTGATTTCTGAGTAAAACCTTTCCCACATTCTGGGCATGAATATGGATTCTCTCCTGTATGAAGTCTCTGATGTGTAATGAGACTTGATATATGAGTAAAACATTTCCCACATTCTGGGCACGAATATGGCTTCTCTCCTGTATGAGTTCTATGATGTTTAACAAGTTCTGATTTCTGAGTAAAACATTTCCCACATTCTGGGCACGAATATGGCTTCTCTCCTGTATGAGTTCTATGATGTTGAACAAGTTCTGATTTCTGAGTAAAACCTTTCCCACATTCTGGGCATGAATATGGCTTCTCTCCTGTGTGAATTCTCTGATGTGCAACAAGAGTACATTTGTGAGTAAAACCTTTCCCACATTCTGGGCATGAATATGGCTTCTCTCCTGTGTGAATTCTCTGATGTGCAACAAGAGTCCATTTGTGAGTAAAACATTTCCCACATTCTGGGCATGAATATGGCTTCTCTCCTGTATGAGTTCTTTGATGATGATCAAGATCTGATTTCCGAGTAAAATATTTCCCACAATCTGGGCATGAATATGGCTTCTCTCCTGTATGAGTTCTTTGATGACGACCAAGAGATGATTTCCAAATAAAACATTTCCCACATTCTGGGCATGAATATGGATTCTCTCCTGTATGAGTTTTCTGATGTTTATCAAGATGTGATTTCCGGGAAAAACCTTTCCCACATTCAGGGCATGAATATGGCTTCTCTCCTGTATGAGTTTTCTGATGTTCAACAAGATGTTGTTTCTGAGTAAAACATTTCCCACATTTGGGGCATGAATATGGCTTCTCTCCTGTGTGAATTCTCTGATGTTTAACAAGCTTTGATTTTTGAGTAAAACATTTCTCACAATCTGGGCACGAATATGGCTTCTCTCCTGTGTGAATTCTCTGGGCAGCAGGAATATCTAAAGTAATGTCATGTTCTTCATATGGATCTTGTGTGATACCATAATCCTCTGCTTTATAATCTGTAGATATCAGATGTCTCTGTGAGCTCCTGGTACAGTCATCTGACAAGAAGAAAACTGATGTTACTTTTATTTCAATAACATAACCCTATAAGTATATTCCCCACTGAGCTGTTGCTGCCTGAGACGCTTCAGACCGTGTGAAGAAGTGAAGTCAGTAGGACAGGCAGCAAACGATGGCAGCGCGGCCTACTTTATTAGTATTCACTGTGCCGAGCCGGAGGTCAGTGATAGTGAATAGTAATGAAGCGGGGCAGGAGACGCCACCATTGCTCTAGGTCACTGTAGAGGTGAACACAATCCATGGCTGCTTACATATGGCCACTTTATGATGCCATAAATCTTACTGTACTACACCTCTGGACTTGGATGAGTTTAGACGGCTGTTCAAGTCATTTGGTCTATATCTGACTATCTCTATCTTTCACTATCCATTTACACTCTGTATGGATGTATGTTAATGAGCGATACATATACATGTGGATGAGTGAAGGCACGATCTCTACTGTAAGCCTATATGCTTTGATAGGGCAAAAAAAAACATTTTATTGCTATTTACCCCTGATGAGTGGGTGCATTTATATACATTGCATACCACGAAACGTACATGTCGGGTCATGCTGTTTTGTTTGAATGCTATTGTGTGTTTTACTAGCCCTTCTTACTTTGGCATATATAAATTGTTGGAAAGGGTTAATTAGGGACGGACTCTGAATTAGGGTGAGGTTCCGGTCAGGGCACTGGCTATGTAGGGCAATGACCAAGTATTAGGGTTTAGGGTGATTTTAGTCCCTTCCCAAGACTATCTTATAGGGACTGTCTTTACATTACACTCTATTTTCACATGAAATGGCCTCTTTTGGAATTTTCCTATCACGGATTGAAGTCGGGTAAGTGTGATTGGTTACCTTACTTGGGACCGACGTGTCCACTGTAAACCATTCCGTGGAGTTGTTTCATTGTTTTCTATGAGGTGACATGTCAGATTTGTGACTTTTTTTAATATTTTGTGTATATTTATACTTTTAACTTATATCATTAAACGTTAACCACTTCAGTACCGGGCCAATTTGTGCTCCAGGACCAGACACATTTTAGGTTTATTTTGTATGTGCGGTTTTGAGGTCTGTAACATTTTTCCCGTATGTCTCAGTCAACTAATTTTTGCGTCTTTTTTCGGGGACACATAGGGCTTTATTTTTATGTTATCTTTATTTTCGAATGTGTTTTAATTTTTTTTTTTATCCAGGAAAATATAAACAAAATAGGAGGGAAATTGTGTCTGGTTTTCAATTTTTTTTTTTTTTAAATTTAATAACACAAAGTGTCACTGAAAAACTTTATAAGGGTGCATGCACACTACGTAACGCCGGGCGTGTATGAGAGCCGTACACGCCGGCATTACAGCAGACTGCCGAACACTTCCCATTCACTTCAATGGGAGCGCTCGTAACAGCGGCGTTTACGAGCGCTCCCATTGAAGTGAATGGGAAGTGCTCGGCAGCCCTGCTGTAACGCCGGCGTGTACGGCTCTCATACACGCCCGGCGTTACGTAGTGTGCATGCACCCTAATATAGTTTTTCCTCTCCATTACGGTAATTTTTATTTTGTATGGTGTCGTCGGGGGCGGGGCTATAACCTTTAATAACCGCGTTTTATTAGCGTATTTATTTATTTTTTATTATTATTTTATTTACATTTTTTTTAAAACTTTTTTATTATATTTTTATTTAATTTTTTTCCAGATTGTGTCCCCATAAGGTGATAAGAGACCTTTGGGGACATCTGATCACTTATTTTTTTATGTATTGGAGGCTGATTTCTCCTATAATTGGGGCTGCTACATTTAACCCCAGCTGCAGGAGAAATCCAGCCTCCTGCACACTGTATATACAGCTTACTGAGCTGATCTGGGGTCCTGTAGGACCCAGCAGCTCTTGTAATACTCTGCTCCCTGCGGATCACATGAGCACCGGGTCAGAGGGCAGGTGATTTATGACAGCGTCCATAGCTGTGTGTACAGCGCTCATTGAGCGCTATATACACAGCGATCGAGAAGGCAGGGGAGGTAATAAATCTGCCCTGTCTTCTCTCTGGGAGCTCCGGCTGAAGTTACAGCCGGCTCCCAGTGAAAACAGCTGCACGATCTCCGTGCAGCTGCTGTGTTCTGACTGGACGTACAGGTACGTCCTGTCAGAACTAGGCAACCACTTCCCGGACGTATATAGTCTATGGGCGGTCCGGAAGTGGTTAAGTCTTATATCTTGATTGCTCTTTTTGGATTATAATTGGATTAAGTGAGCAACATTTTCTGCACTATAGAGTGTTTTCTTATCTGTTCATTGTTTGTGTACTACACCTCATACACACAACAGATTCCCAGCCCAAAGTCACCGCAAATCTGCTGTCCTATACAGTATTTAGTATGCGTCTGTGGAGTCACAAGGAAGCCGGGACTCCTAGCGTCAGAGATCACTAAGATACGGGGAGTCCTGGTGTGTGGACAGAGTTCAGGCTGGGAAATGTGACTGATGTACAGACCAGATTTTCTAGTCCAGATTCCATAATGTGATTGGGGTCTAAGGTGAGGCTTACACAGTGAATTCAGAAGAAGAATTTTTTCAAATCAGCCCCCGAATCTCCATCAGATTCCTTACTGGTCAGGCGGGATTTTCCCCCTCCCATTTATTTCCATAGAGCTCTGAGGTGGAATCTGCCTGAAGATCGAGCAGGAGGATTATTTTTCCCAGTAGCTGAAATAATCTGCTATATAATTCTGGTAAATTCTTTCCCTTCACGAGGACTGACAGCCGGGGATGAGGAAATTTGACTCGTTCACATCGATGTCAGGTCCTTCCATTATATTCTATACTACATTTATTCCCCCCTATAGCGGTATCACATTTATATTCATGTATTATTAGTATTTTATCTGAATCGGGGAACAACAAATAGTCTAAACAATGTCTGACTAGAATCAGTGACCCTTCTGTGCTTTATATAGTGGTGACTCCTCACCTGGGCGGTTCCCTGTAGGAATGTCCTCCTCACACTCCTCATCACCACTCACATAGGGATCTTCCTGTATTCTCATAGATATAGCATTAATGTCGCTCACATCTTTATCCTGATGGAAAATCTGGGAAACAAATAATGTAAAAGTCACCGGACAAATGGGGAAGTCACAGAGAATGTTCTAGATCATTAATCCGCATGAAGATGAAAGATGTCCTGACAGTAGCTGCAGGTCTGTGAGAAGCCGGAGAAACATATTAGATGGCGGCTCAATGACACTGCCCATGTATATAACCATCTAATACTGCTGGATACAACAAGACTGACCACAAGGACTTCACAGCCCGTCTACACATCATAGGGAATATCTCCACCTACCTGATCATCCTGTGGAAGAAGAGGACTGGGACATCTCTCCGGTGTTGTCCTCTTACTGGATCTACCTGTAGGAAACACAGACAGGGACTGAATTCATTCTGTACATACAAATAATGGAAGTCCATGTGTATATAGTCATGTCTATTACCTGCTGATGTGAGGGGCTGGTGGTCCTCCATCATCACCTCCTTGTACAGATCCTTGTGTCCTTCTAAATACTCCCACTCCTCCATGGAGAAATAGACAGCGACATCCTGACACCTTATAGGAACCTGACAACACAATGATACAGTCATCACCCCGACCCCTCCAGTTACTGTATAATGTCCCAGCATTCCCAGCAGTGTCACCTCTCCAGTCAGCAGCTCCAGCATCTTGTTGGTGACTTCTAGGATCTTCTGTCCATTGATCTGTTTCAAAGGTTGAGGTGGAGGCCCTGGAAATGGGCTCAGGGTTCCTCTCCATCCATCAAATACAAGGGTTTGACAGCGCCCACTAGAGAGCTTCTTCACTACTGTGTAATCCTGGATATGGGGAGACACATTAATAAATCTCACTACATACATGTCCAGAGTCCATCACCTCTCCAGTCCTATCATCTGTTATTACTATAGATAAGAATGATGTCATGATGACATCATCAGAATCTCTCACCTCTCCAGTAAGCTGGTAGATGATCTCTAGGGTGAGATTTAATAGACTTTCCGCCATCTTGTTCCCGTCTCTTTCCATCCTTGATGGGACAATCAGGAATATTCTCTTCTATAGAAGATACTGAGAGGATTCTATATTGTAGGAACCTGAATGGAGAGAAGATGAGACAATGGAAATAAAATACAATAACTGGAGATAACAATGTGATAGTGATGAGATATTTGGGTGTAGATGATGTTTGGTCTCTTTGTAGACATTGGACATGAGGTGAATAGTTGGTCACTGGTTATATGATGTACAGACTGGAATCACCGCTACAACTAATGTCATTACAGTAATGTAGAAAGGATATAAAGGGGTCAGGGGTCAGCGGTGCTCGGGGGAGGGGGGGGAATTACACAAGTGTTTTGGCTTTTTAGCACTCGTGTTCTGTGCGGCTTAGGATGAGTCTTTATAAAACATTTTGGGGCAGAGTAAGGCTGACAATAGTGCGGTATAAAGGTAAAGGGGTTTGTAGGATTTTCTGGCCCATCATTGGGATTTATTGGCTCCTTAGTGTCCAGTGCTGGAAGCAGATGGTTCTATACCCCTGTATAGCGGCCAGGCCCTGTTACTGCAGATCAGCTCCCATTGAGGTCAGCCAGGGTGTTTTGACCTTGGGTCATGTGACTGGAACCAGCACCCGACCCCCGAATCCCCTCTCCACCCTCCTCTCCTATGGTTACGTGACATCAGCCCCCCAGCACAGGTAACTAGGAGAGAACACGAGGGGGGAGGGGGATGGGACAGCTCAGAATCCCCTGGTTCATCTGGAATAGAAGTTGGGGAATTAAGAGCTGAAAGTCTCTCCAGAGAACCCCTTACCTAAAATAGGTCAATATGGAGCCCAAATATAAGACACAGCCCCCACCTATCAGCGACCCCTGACACTCCGGGTCTGACTCTGCCCGAGTCCTCGCTATTTCCCACTTCCTGATCTCTCCTGACACACAGGAAATGCTTAGAGACCCCCATTTAGCCAATCACTGGCCATAATGGTGGGCGTCCTCAGCTAGTGGTTCCTATATGATGGGAGACAAGAGGGAGTGCGGAGAGGCCCGGACTGGGGCAGCTTTACTGCACAGAGGGAGAAGCCAGGAAAGATTTCTTCTATTACAGGCCCCATGTTGTGCTGTATTCAGGAGGGTTTATTTACCTGGAAACCCCTTTAGTAGTCGCCGACTAAACTATTAACCCCTCGTGTAACATAAACCTCAGGAGAGACCACAAAATAACTACAGACCCCTGACTGCCCCCTAAAGGAGGAAAAGCCACAGAACAAGAGCCCTGGTCTGTACCCCCAGAATATGAGAAACCAGGAGGGAAGAGTCTAGTGTGAACATGCTCCAAGTGCTTCATCCCCCTCCTCACATACAGTCCCATGTAACTACATCACTCCCTCCCCCTCCTCACATACAGTCCCATGTAACTACATCACTCCCCCCTCCTCACATACAGTCCCATGTAACTACATCACTCCCTCCCCCTCCTCACATACAGTCCCATGTAACTACATCACTCCCTCCCCCTCCTCACATACAGTCCCATGTAACTACATCACTCCCTCCCCCTCCTCACATACAGTCCCATGTAACTACATCACTCCCTCCCCCTCCTCACATACAGTCCCATGTAACTACATCACTCCCTCACCCTCCTCACGTACAGTCCCATGTAACTACATCACTCCCTCCCCCTCCTCACATACAGTCCCATGTAACTACATCACTCCCTCCCCCTCCTCACATACAGTCCCATGTAACTACATCACTCCCTCCCCCTCCTCACATACAGTCCCATGTAACTACATCACTCCCTCCCCCTCCTCACATACAGTCCCATGTAAATGCATCACTCCCTCCCCCTCCTCACATACAGTCCCATGTAACTGCATCACTCCCTCCCCCTCCTCACATACAGTCCCATGTAACTACATCACTCCCTCCCCCTCCTCACATACAGTCCCATGTAACTACATCACTCCCTCCCCTCCTCACATACAGTCCCATGTAACTACATCACTCCCTCCCCCTCCTCACATACAGTCCCATGTAACCACATCACTCCCTCCCCCTCCTCACATACAGTCCCATGTAACTACATCACTCCCTCCCCCTACTCACATACAGTCCCATGTAACTACATCACTCCCTCCCCCTCCTCACATACAGTCCCATGTAACTACATCACTCCCTCCCCCTCCTCACATACAGTCCCATGTAACTACATCACTCCCTCCCCCTCCTCACATACAGTCCCATGTAACCACATCACTCCCTCCCCCTCCTCACATACAGTCCCATGTAACTACATCACTCCCTCCCCCTACTCACATACAGTCCCATGTAACTACATCACTCCCTCCCCCTCCTCACATACAGTCCCATGTAACTACATCACTCCCTCCCCCTCCTCACATACAGTCCCATGTAACTACATCACTCCCTCCCCCTCCTCACATACAGTCCCATGTAACTACATCACTCCCTCCCCCTCCTCACATACAGTCCTATGTAAGCCCCTTCCCCTTTTACCCCGCAGTCTTTCTTCACCACAGTTCACACGGTCGTAGCTAGAATGGAGTTGCTCCTGGTAGGTGTGATGTCACCGGAAGGGGCGGAGCCTCTCCCAGGTGGGCGGGGTCTCGGCCATCCCTGCTCTGTGCTATATAGAGGAAGGCGGAGCCGAGCACATGGAGATGGAGAAGAGAAAGCAGTGAGGTGTCTGGTGGTAATGGAGGATGGAAGAGGAGAGACAGGATTGTATTACCTGGGACTGTATGTGAGGAGGGGGAGGGAGTGATGTAGTTACATGGGACTGTATGTGAGGAGGGGGAGGGAGTGATGTAGTTACATGGGACTGTATGTGAGGAGGGGGAGGGAGTGATGTAGTTACATGGGACTGTATGTGAGGAGGGGGAGGGAGTGATGTAGTTACATGGGACTGTATGTGAGGAGGGGAAGGGAGTGATGTAGTTACATGGGACTGTATGTGAGGAGGGGGAGGGAGTGATGTAGTTACATGGGACTGTATGTGAGGAGGGGGGAGGGAGTGATGTAGTTACATGGGACTGTATGTGAGGAGGGAGGGAGTGATGTAGTTACATGGGACTGTATGTGAGGAGGGGGAGGGAGTGATGTAGTTACATGGGACTGTATGTGAGGAGGGGAAGGGAGTGATGTAGTTACATGGGACTGTATGTGAGGAGGGGGAGGGAGTGATGTAGTTACATGGGACTGTATGTGAGGAGGGGAAGGGAGTGATGTAGTTACATGGGACTGTATGTGAGGAGGGGGGAGTGATGTAGTTACATGGGACTGTATGTGAGGAGGGGGAGGGAGTGATGTAGTTACATGGGACTGTATGTGAGGAGGGGGAGGGAGGGATGTAGTTACATGGGACTGTATGTGAGGAGGGGGAGGGAGTGATGTAGTTACATGGGACTGTACGTGAGGAGGGGAAGGGAGTGATGTAGTTACATGGGACTGTATGTGAGGAGGGGGAGGGAGTGATGTAGTTACATGGGACTGTATGTGAGGAGGGGGAGGGAGTGATGTAGTTACATGGGACTGTATGTGAGGAGGGGGAGGGAGTGATGTAGTTACATGGGACTGTATGTGAGGAGGGGGAGGGAGTGATGTAGTTACATGGGACTGTATGTGAGGAGGGGGAGGGAGTGATGTAGTTACATGGGACTGTATGTGAGGAGGGGGATGAAGCACTTGGAGCATATTCACACTAGACACTTCCCTCCTGGTTTCTCATATTCTGGGGGTACAGACCAGGGCTCTTGTCCTGTGGCTTTTCTTCCTTTAGGGGGCAGTCAGGGGTCTGTAGTTATTTTGTGGTCTCTCCTGAGGTTTATGTTACACGAGGGGTTAATAGTTTAGTCAGCGACTACTAAAGGGGTTTCCAGGTAAATAAACCCTCCTGAATACAGCACAACATGGGGCCTGTAATAGAAGAAATCTTTCCTGGCTTCTCCCTCTGTGCAGTAAAGCTGCCCCAGTCCGGGCCTCTCCGCACTCCCTCTTGTCTCCCATCATATAGGAACCACTAGCTGAGGACGCCCACCATTATGGCCAGTAATTGGCTAAATGGGGGTCTCTAAGCATTTCCTGTGTGTCAGGAGAGATCAGGAAGTGGGAAATAGCGAGGACTCGGGCAGAGTCAGACCCGGAGTGTCAGGGGTCGCTGATAGGTGGGGGCTGTGTCTTATATTTGGGCTCCATATTGACCTATTTTAGGTAAGGGGTTCTCTGGAGAGACTTTCAGCTCTTAATTCCCCAACTTCTATTTCAGATGAACCAGGGGATTCTGAGCTGTCCCATCCCCCTCCCCCCTCGTGTTCTCTCCTAGTTACCTGTGCTGGGGGGCTGATGTCACGTAACCATAGGAGAGGAGGGTGGAGAGGGGATTCGGGGGTCGGGTGTTGGGGGGGGGGGAGTGCTAGCGGTAACATTACAATAAATACAAAGGAAGTAATATTTTGTGCAGTAATACTTACTGGAGACGTCTTCCTACATTTCCCGCCTTTTCCCTTTGGACCGCCATGACCACTTCTTCCAGCTGTGACTTGACTATAAAGTTTGTAATACAGACATCTACGACTCCTCACTTCTCTATGCACCCAACCCCTATATACAGTCCTATGAAAAAGTTTGGGCCCCCCTATTAATCTTAATCATTTTTAGTTCTAAATATTTTGGTGTTTGCAACAGCCATTTCAGTTTGATATATCTAATAACTGATGGACACAGTAATATTTCAGGATTGAAATGAGGTTTATTGTACTAACAGAAAATGCGCAATATGCATTAAACCAAAATTTGACCGGTGCAAAAATATGGGCACCTCAACAGAAAAGTGACATTAATATTTAGTAGATCCTCCTTTTGCAAAGATAACAGCCTCTAGTCGCTTCCTGTAGCTTTTAATCAGTTCCTGGATCCTGGATAAAGGTATTTTGGACCATTTCTTTCTACAAAACAATTCAAGTTCAGTTAAGTTTGATGGTCGCCGAGCATGGACAGCCCGCTCTCAAATGATCTGAAAACAAAGATTGTTCAACATAGTTGTTCAGGGGAAGGATACAAAACGTTGTCTCAGAGATTTAACCTGTCAGTTTCCACTGTGAGGAACATAGTAAGGAAATGGAAGACCACAGGGACAGTTCTTGTTAAGCCCAGAAGTGGCAGGCCAAGAAAAATATCAGAAAGGCAGAGAAGAAGAATGGTGAGAACAGTCAAGGACAATCCACAGACCACCTCCAAAGAGCTGCAGCATCATCTTGCTGCAGATGGTGTCACTGTGCATCGGTCAGCAATACAGCGCACTTTGCACAAGGAGAAGCTGTATGGGAGAGTGATGAGAAAGAAGCCGTTTCTGCACGTACGCCACAAATAGAGTTGCCTGAGGTATGAAAAAGCACATTTGGAGAAGCCAGCTTCATTTTGGAAACAAAGATTGAGTTGTTTGGTTATAAAAAAAAGGCGTTATGCATGGCGTCCAAAAAGAAACAGCATTCCAAGAAAAACACTTGCTACCCACTGAAAAATTTGGTGGAGGTTCCATCATGCTTTGGGGCTGTGTGGCCAATGCCGGCATCGGGAATCTTGTTAAAGTTGAGGGTCGCATGGATTCCACTCAGTATCAGCAGATTCTTGAGAATAATGTTCAAGAATCAGTGACGAAGTTGAAGTTACGCCGGGGATGGATATTTCAGCAAGACAATGATCCAAAACACCGCTCCAAATCCTCAGGCATTCATGCAGAGGAACAATTACAATGTTCTGGAATGGCCATCCCAGTCCCCAGACCTGAATATCATTGAACATCTGTGGGATGATTTGAAGCGGGCTGTCCATGCTCGGCGACCATCTAACTTAACTGAACTTGAATTGTTTGTCCAAAATACCTTTATCCAGGATCCAGGAACTGATTAAAAGCTACAGGAAGCGACTAGAGGCTGTTATCTTTGCAAAAGGAGGATCTACTAAATATTAATGTCACTTTTCTGTTGAGGTGCCCATACTTTTGCACCGGTCAAATTTTGGTTTAATGCATATTGCACATTTTCTGTTAGTACAATAAACCTCATTTCAATCCTGAAATATTACTGTGTCCATCAGTTATTAGATATATCAAACTGAAATGGCTGTTGCAAATACCAAAATATTTAGAACTAAAAATGATTAAGATTTCCAGATTTCCTGGGGCAGTGGTTCTTTGTTTGGGTGACTTTAATAAAGTGATGAATGGTGCCCTGGACCGGTTTTATACTGGCTCAGATCCTCCGCCCTCCTCCCGTCCCACTCCCATGGCCAGGTTGGTCCAGGAGTTGGGATGGCGGGACCTGTGGAGGATGCTGTCTCCCGACTCTAGAGTCTTCTCCTGTCATTCAGCCCATAGACATGCCCTGTCCCGCATTGATTATGCCTTTGGGAATGTTAAAACGTGTTCTATCCTGCAGTCGGCATCTTATTTACCCAGGGCAGTTTCAGACCACTCTCCTTTACTAGTTACGTTAAATCATGGGGACACTGTTAGGACACACCAGAGCAGCCGCATACACCCCTTCTGGCTCAAATTGTTTTTGCCAAACGACAGGATACCCGATCAGTTGCAAGTTTTCCTGGAGGTTAACTCCCCGGCTGCCCCTCCACCCCTTCTCTGGGAGACCACCAAGGCATACCTCAGAGGCTGTATTAAATCCTCTATTTCTTTCATTAAGAGGGAATCCTCACAGCTGGAGACTAGCTTAGCTACTCAGTGTACCTCCTTAGAGGCGGCCTATGTTGCCAATCCAACTGATGAGACTAGATCCCAGTGGCTAAATGCTGGTAGACAGTATTTACATGTATTGCATGACAAAGCACGTAGATCCATGTTCTTTAATAAACAGAGATTCTTTGAACTGGGTAATCAATCGAGTAGTTTGCTAGCCCATTTGGTGCATCAGAATACGGCCTCCCCTGCCATTCTCCGTGTGCGTTCAGCCACGGGTGACATTATTTCTAATAGCCAGGGCATCCGTGATAGATTTCACCAGTATTATGGTGAGCTATATTGCTCCAAACTTGGGGCTAGTGATCAAGAGCTGTCTGTTTACCTGGACTCCATCCCCTTTCCCACCTTATCTGCTGAACAGCGTGCTTTTTTGGACTCCCCCTTCACGTTGGAGGAGTTGACGGAGGCGCTGTCCGGCATGGCAACGGGGAAATCTCCGGGCCCAGATGGCATTCCTGTAGAGGTGTATTCCCAGTATCGGGATATGCTTCTCCCCGTGCTGTTGGAATGTTTTAAGTCCGCCTTTGATGGCCGCAGTCTCCCGGCGTCCTTTTATGATGCTACCATTATATTGCTGCTTAAACCAGACAAGGACCCGCTGGATTGCGGCTCATATAGACCTATTAGCCTGTTGAATATTGATTACAAGCTTTTGGCCAAAATGCTGGCCAATAGGCTTAATACGGTAGTCCTTGATTTGATCCATCCGGACCAAACTGGATTTATGCCGGGAAAATCCACATCTGATAATCTCCGGCGCGTCCAGGTGGTGACCCAGATTGGTTCGGTCTCTCCTGAGGATTGGGCGATTGCTTCCTTAGACGCAACCAAAGCCTTTGACTCGGTCGAATGGCCCTTCCTCTTGGGTTCCTTGCGTAGATTTGGATTTGGTGATGGCTTCATTACTTGGGTATCCCTTTTGTATCAATCTCCCAGAGCAGCGCTATCCATTAATGGTTCGCTGTCCTCGTATTTTTCATTGGGTAGAGGCACGCGACAGGGCTGTCCACTTTCGCCGCTGCTGTTTGCCTTAGCTATAGAGCCCCTGGCCATACTTCTTCGGAGGGATCCTGTTTATCAGGGAATAATTATTGGTCCCCGAGAGGAAAGAGTCGCGCTTTATGCCGACGACCTCCTCCTTTTTTTGAATCAACCCTCTATATCATTGCCTCGTGCCATGGAGCTAATAGAGATATTTGGCAATTACTCAGGTTTGCGCACTAACTGGGCCAAATCTTCTTATATGCGTATTGGTCGTGCCTCAGCGGCAGTGGAGGGGGGAGTGATGTGTGGGCTGCCAGTAGTCTCCTCTTGCAAATACCTTGGCATAGTGCTCTCTAGAGACCATAAACGGTTCCTAGATCTGAATGTATTCCCACTCCTTCCCCATTTTAGAATTAAGTTTCACACATGGGCTGCGCTGCCTCTGTCGGTGGCGGGTCGGATCAATTTAATTAAAATGATTGTCTTACCCAAGTGCTTATACGTGTTGAGCCACTCAGCTGTACTTGTGCCTCTCCGATTCTTTAAGCAGCTAGACTCCCTAATGATATCCTTTGTGTGGGGCCATTCCAGATCCAAATTGAAATTGTCTGCTCTCTAGAGACCGAAACAGCTTGGTGGTGCATCTCTTCCCGACCTGTTCCTCTACTATTTAGCTAGCCAACTTCGATTTCTCAAATCTTGGCTTTCCCCGGAGCCTCTACGAGGCCCTGAGGCGCATTTGGCTCATCACCTGGACTTGCGTATCCTATGGCCGGTGTTGGACCACCCTCAGCTGTTCAGAGGCAAGCTCTTACCCTTACATGCTTTGGCGGCGCGGGTCTGGAAACAGGCCCGGGCAGTATCGTCCTATTCTGACGCCCCTGCGGAGACCCCCCTGTGGGATAATCCTAGCTTACCCGACCTTTACAAGTTGCCCGATGCTCAATCCTGGTCTCGTTATGGGGTGTCCTTTCTGTCAGATTTATATGTGCAGGGAGTCTTCGTCACATTTGATTCTCTGCAGGTATCCCATGAGATTCCCCGCCATCAATTCTTCTGATTCCTCCAAATACGCCATGCCCTTTCCTCTATATTCCCTACCCAGCCTAGTGCTATTTCTGTGTATCCACTTATTGGTGTGCTACGCTCTCAGGGCCCAGGAGGTCTGATTTCGGTCCTTTACGAGCATCTGATTCACGCGAAAGTGTCCCTGACCGAGGCCCCGGCCCTGTCCCGCTGGCGCACCAATATTCCTGAGCTAACAGATGAGACGTTTCAGGACATTTTGGAATCTCCCCTGTATGTTTCGCCCTCAGCCAACAATAAGCTGATCCAAATTTTCATTTTGCATCAGTGCTACTTGACCCCTGCCCGTCTTTACAAGATGGGTCGATTGCCGGGCCCGAACTGCCTTCGGTGTCCGCATCCTCGAGCGGACTTCTGGCACATGATGTGGACCTGTTCAGTTGTGCAGACCTTCTGGAGAGGGGTGGTTGATCTCCTGATAGACGTCCTCGATCGCCCTGTCCCGTTTTCCCCTGAAGTTTGTTTATTTGGTGTATTGGATGAGGAGTTGTGGCAGCATCACACCCGGATTTTTCTTCGGGAATGTCTGTTCTATGCCAGGAAGGCCATCGCCCTGCGGTGGATGGCCCCGCGCCCCCCATCAGTATCTCAATGGCGGAGGCTGGTCAATTCTATTCTTCCATTTAACCAGATTATATATAAAGGTAGGGGCTGCCCCCAAAAATTCACCAAGGTGTGGGGAGCATGGTGTGATTCTCCTAATACCCAACACTCTGCCTCCTCGATGCGCTCAGCACTAGGCGCCTTCACATAGTAAGATGGTTACCCACCGGATGATGCTGTACTCCCCCTTGTCTGGACTGCTTTACTCTCTGTTCCGTCTTTTGTAGGCGGGGTGGGTTTAGCCTGGGTCGGGATGGCGGTGTGGTGGATCTTTGTTTGTTTAGACTTTTTTCCTTTTCATTGTATTTTATTTTGTATGTTTTGATTATGTGTACTCCTGAGTGTATTGTTTCATTGTTACATCTTTTTCAATAAAACGAGTTTAAAAAAAAAAAATGATTAAGATTAATAGGGGTGCCCAAACTTTTTCATAGGACTGTATATATTATGTCCCTCAGCGGCCACTGCAGCCTATATTGTGCTGTGGGGCATAATAGAGGTTACAGTGGCCACAGTGGACCCTTCAAGCTCTATTATGCCCCACAGTTGCACATAAACTATTATTACACTCAGGGGTCTTTTTATACCCTCGAGTATAATAATCGGAGCCCCAAGGGAGATGAGGGAACATAATAAACAGTTTTACTCACCTCTCTGGGATCTGATATTAATCCTAACAGGCTTCAGGCCTGTATGATAATGTCCCAGATGTCACATGATCTGAGATATTATCATATAGGCCCCTTTATATCCTTTCTACATTACTGTAATGACATTAGTTGTAGCGGTGATTCCAGTCTGTACATCATATAACCAGTGACCAACTATTCACCTCATGTCCAATGTCTACAAAGAGACCAAACATCATCTACACCCAAATATCTCATCACTATCACATTGTTATCTCAAGTTATTGTATTTTATTTCCATTGTCTCATCTTCTCTCCATTCAGGTTCCTACAATATAGAATCCTCTCAGTATCTTCTATAGAAGAGAATATTCCTGATTGTCCCATCAAGGATGGAAAGAGACAGGAACAAGATGGCGGAAAGTCTATTAAATCTCACCCTAGAGATCATCTACCAGCTTACTGGAGAGGTGAGAGATTCTGATGATGTCATCATGACATCATTCTTATCTATAGTAATAACAGATGATAGGACTGGAGAGGTGATGGACTCTGGACATGTATGTAGTGAGATTTATTAATGTGTCTCCCCATATCCAGGATTACACAGTAGTGAAGAAGACCTCTAGTGGGCGCTGTCAGGCTCATGTGTATGAAGGATATGAAGGGACCCTGAGCCCAATCTCGGAGCCTCCACCTCAGCCCCTGATACAGGAGGAGATCAATGGACAGAAGATCCTAGAAGTCACCAACAAGATGCTGGAGCTGCTGACTGGAGAGGTGACACTGCTGGGACATTATACAGTAACTGGAGGGGTCGGGGTGATGACTGTATCATTGTGTTGTCAGGTTCCTATAAGGTGTCAGGATGTCGCTTTCTATTTCTCTACACAGGAGTGGAAGTATTTAGAAGGACACAAGGAGGTGATGATGGAGGACCACCAGTCCCTCACATCAGCAGGTAATACACATGACTATATACACATGGACTTCCATTATTTGTATGTACAGAATGAATTCAGTCCCTGTCTGTGTTTCCTACAGGTAGATCCAGTAAGAGGACAACACCGGAGAGATGTCCCAGTCCTCTTCTTCCACAGGATGATCAGGTAGATGGAGATATTCCCTATGATGTGTAGACGGGCTGTGAAGTCCTTGTGGTCAGTCTTGTTGTATCCAGCAGTATTAGATGTTACTTACAATATTTCTTTCACAGCTTCTGACTCCGAATAAAGACGTGAAGAATATTAATACTACAGATCCCTATGTGAGTGGTGATGAGGAGTGTGAGGAGGACATTCCTACCGGGAACCGCCCAGGTGAGGAGTCATCACTATATAAAGCACAGAAGGGTCACTGATTCTAGTCAGACATTGTTTAGACTATTTGTTGTTCCCCGATTCAGATAAAATACTAATAATACCTGAATATAAATGTGATACCGCTATAGGGGGTAATAAATGTAGTCCTATTAATATTATAAAGGTGAAAGTTTGTGGGTTTGTGTGTTTGGATGTTTGTGAGTTTATTCCTCAATCACAGCCAAACGGCTGAATGGATTTTGGGGAAATTTCTCACACACACACACACACACACACACACACACACACGTAGTAGGCTACTTAAAATGTGGGTCACTCACCCTAAATCGCCGCCGTGACCTTCCAAAGACCCCTCCGGGCTCGGCTGTAGTAGCTGGCATTCTGCCAGCGCTGGTCTGTCCACGCACCTCTTATTGCTGCATGTCAGGCTGTGGGCGGGCTATAGAGGCAGGGCTGCGGCACCATAGTTTGGGGGCAGAATGTGGGCAGGGACACAGTGAGGAAGATGGCGGCAGCCCACATCGTCCCAGAGCCGCAGCTATCCAAGCCCACCTGCACACATGCCGGACGGAGGAGGCTGCTGCACCCGACACTAGACATACAGGTCAGTGCAGCAGGGGGGAGGGGGTGTCCCTAGGGATCAACCACGTTCCCCAGCTTCATGTCCCCCTCCTACATCAGCCCCAGTGTAGTAGCACTTACCTTGGTCACGCTCCCTCGCCGCCGCTCTCACTCCACATAGTTCACGCGCTGCTGCCTGTATGTGTTCTCTATGCAGCAGCACGCGGCCCGGCGTCATAGCAACCTGACGCCGGGGCCTTGCTAGGACACACGCAGGCAGCACCGAGTGGAGAAAGCAGCGGCGACGGAAGAGTGGTCAAGGTAAGTGCTAATACACTGGGGCCGATGTAGGAGGGGGACATGAAGCTGGGGGCAGAGATAGAGGGGACATGAAGCTGGGGGCAGAGATGGAGGGGACATGAAGCTGGGGGCAGAGATGGGGGGGGGACAAGAAACTCGGGGCAGAGATGGGGGGGCCAGAAACTGGAGGCAGAGATGGGGGGACAAGAAACTGGGGCCAGAGATGGGGGGACAAGAAACTGTGGGGACAAAAAACTGGGCCCAGAGATGGGGGAACAAGAAACTGGGGGCAGAGATGGGGGGGACAAGAACCTGGGGGCACAGATGGGGGGGACAAGAAACTGGCGGCAGAAATGGGGGGGGGGACACGAACCTAGGGGGAAGAGATTGGTGGGACAAGAAACTGGGGCCAGAGATGGGGGGACACAGATGGGTGGGACAAGAAACTAGGGGCAGCAATGGGAGGACAAGAAACTGGGGGTGGCGATGGCGGGACAAGAAACTGGGGGCACAAGAAACTGGGGCCAGAGTTGGGGGGACAAGAAACTGCGGGGACAAAAAAACTGGGCCCAGAGATGGGGGGACAAGAAACTGGGGGCAGAGATGGGGGGGACACGAAACTAGGGGGAAGAGATTAGTGGGACAAGAAACTGGGGGCACAGATGGGGGGGACAAGAAACTGGGGCAGAGATGGCGGTAACAACACATATAAGTGGTTCAACGCCACCGCCAACCCGCAGACGAAGTCGCGGGTATCTGCTAGTATAGAATATAATGGAAGGACCTGACATCTATGTGAACGAGTCGAATTTCCTCATCCCCGGCTGTCAGTCCTCGTGAAGGGAAAGAATTTACCAGAATTATATAGCAGATTATTTCAGCTACTGGTAATAATAATCCTCCTGCTCGATCTTCAGGCAGATTCCACCTCAGAGCTCTATGGAAATAAATGGGAGGTGGAAAATCCCGCCTGGCCAGTAAGGAGTCTGATGGAGATTCGGGGGCTAATTTGGAAACATTCTTCTTCTGAATTCACTGTGTAAGCCTCACCTTAGACCCCGATCACATTATAGAATCTGGACTAGAAAATCTGGTCTGTACATCAGTCACATTTCCCAGCCTGAACTCTGTCCACACACCAGGACTCCCTGTATCTTAGTGATCTATGACGCTAGGAGTCCCGGCTTCCTTGTGACTCCACAGACGCATACTACATACTGTATGGGACAGCAGATCTGCGGTGACTTTGGGCTGGGAATCTGTTGTGTGTATGAGGTGTAATACAGTAAGATTTGTGGCATCCTAAAGTATTATTCCACATAAGTGGCCATATTTAAGCAGCCATGGATTGTGTTCACCTTTACAGTGACCTAGAGCAGTGGTGGCGTCTCCTGCCCCGCTTCATTACTATTCACTATCACTGACCTCTGTCTCGGCACAGAGAATACTAATGAAGTAGGCCGCGCTGCCATCTTTTGCTGCCTGTGCTACTGACTTCACTTCTTAACACAGTCTGAAGCGTCTCAGGCAGTGACAGCTCAGTGGGGAATATACTTGTAAGGTTATATTATTCAAATAAAAATAACATCAGTTTTCTTCTTGTCAGATGACTGTACCAGGAGGTCAGAGGGACATCTGATATCTACAGATTATAAAGCAGAGGATTATGGTATCACACAAGATCCATATGAAGAACATGACATTACCTTAGATGTTCCCTCAGCCCAGAGAATTCACACAGGAGAGAAGCCATATTCATGCACAGATTGTGGGAAGTGTTTTACTCAGAAATCAAATCTTGTTAAACATCAGAGAATTCATACAGGAGAGAAGCCATATTCATGCTCCGAATGTGGGAAATGTTTTACTCAGAAATCAAGTCTTGTTGAACATCAAAAAACCCACTCTAGGGAGAAACCATATTCATGCCCAGAATGTGGGAAATGTTTTAAGCACAAATCAAATCTTGTTGGACATCAAAAAACACACACAGGAGAGAAGCCATATTCTTGCTCAGAATGTGGGAAATGTTTTATTCGCAAATCAGCTCTTTCTCACCATCAAAAAACTCACACAGGAGAGAAGCTATATTCATGCCCAGAATGTGGGAAATGTTTTACTCAGAAATCACATATTGTTGAACATCAAAAAACCCACACAGGAGAGAAGCCATATTCATGCCCAGAATGTGAGAAATGTTTTACTCAGAAATCACATCTTGTTGAACATCAAAAAGCCTATACAGGAGAGAAGCCATATTCATGCCCAGAATGTGGGAAATGCTTTACTAAGAAATCAAATCTTGTTGATCATCAAAAAGCCCATACAGGGGAGAAGCCATATTCTTGCTCAGAATGTGGGAAATGTTTTACTCAGAAATCACATCTTGTTAAACATTAGAGATGAGCGAACACTAAAATGTTGGAGGTTCGAAATTCGATTCGAACAGCCGCTCAATGTTCGTGTGTTCGAACGGGTTTTGAACCCCATTATAGTCTATGGGGAACAGATACTCGTTAAGGGGGAAACCCAAATCCGTGTCTGGAGGGTCACCAAGTCCACTATGACACCCCAGGAAATGATGCCAACACCTCTGGAATGACACTGGGACAGCAGGGGAAGCATGTCTGGGGGCATCTAACACACCAAAGACCCTCTATTACCCCAACATCACAGCCTAACAACTACACACTTTACACACTCAATATCACCTCTCTGACAGTAGGAAAACACCTTGAAACATGTGTATTTGGCACTTGCAGTGAGGAGAGCTTGTCACCAGCAGTGAATTTGGCCCTTGTAGTAAGTTGAGGTTGGCACCAACATTTGTTTTGAAAATCAGGGTGGATTGAGCCTCTAACCAGCAGAGTTTGGGCAAATTCATGGTGGAGGGAGCCTCTAAAAACCCCAGTTTGGACCAATTCATGGTGGAGGGAGCCTCTAAAAACCCCAGTTTGGACCAATTCATGGTGGAGGGAGCCTCTAAAAACCCCAGTTTGGACCAATTCATGGTGGAGGGAGCCTCTAAAAACCCCAGTTTGGACCAATTCATGGTGGAGGGAGCCTCTAAACAGCCCAGTTTGGGCAAATTCATGGTGGAGGGAGCCTCTAAAAACCCCAGTTTGGACCAATTCATGGTGGAGGGAGCCTCTAAAAACCCCAGTTTGGACCAATTCATGGTGGAGGGAGCCTCTAAAAACCCCAGTTTGGGCAAATTCATGGTGGAGGGAGCCTCTAACCAGCCCAGTTTGGACCAATTCATGGTGGAGGGAGCCTCTAAAAACCCCAGTTTGGACCAATTCATGGTGGAGGGAGCCTCTAAACAGCCCAGTTTGGACCAATTCATGGTGGAGGGAGCCTCTAAAAACCCCAGTTTGGACCAATTCATGGTGGAGGGAGCCTCTAAACAGCCCAGTTTGGACCAATTCATGGTGGAGGGAGCCTCTAACCAGCAGAGTTGGTGGAAATCAGGGTGGAGGGAGCCTCTAACCAGCAGAGTTGTGGGAAAGCAGGGTGGAGGGAGCCTCTAACCAGCAGAGTTGTGGGAAAGCAGGGTGGAGGGAGCCTCTAACCAGCAGGGTGGAGGGAGCCTCTAACCAGCAGAGTTGGGGGAAATCAGGGTGGAGGGAGCCTCTAACCAGCAGAGTTGGGGGAAATCAGGGTGGAGGGAGCCTAGTATTAGCAGAATTGTGCAACGCTTATGGTGGATGAGTATGAGGATGCGGAGGAATTGGAGAGGTTGAGTACAGACATGGAGTTTCATGTTGGGGTGCTTTACACAGGTGGGCACAAAAATGAAGGCTCTATCCAGTGGTGGTTCATTTTTATCAAAGTGAGCCGGTCGGCACTCTCAGCTGACAGACGGGTGCGCTTGTCAGTGATGATGCCACCGGCTGCACTGAACACCCTCTCAGATAGGACGCTGGCGGCAGGACAGGACAGCACCTCCAAGGCATATAGGGCAAGTTCAAGCCACAGGTCCAACTTTGACACCCAATACGTGTAGGGCGCAGAGGGGTCGGAGAGGACAGGGCTGTGGTCGGAAAGGTATTCCCGCAACATGCGCCTATACTTCTCACGCCTGGTGACACTAGGACCCTCCGTGGCGGCACTTTGGCGAGGGGGTGCCATCAAGGTGTCCCAGACCTTAGACAGTGTGCCCCTCGTTTGTGTGGACCGGTGAGAACTTGGTTGCCTACTGGAGGAACTGCCCTCCCTGCCGCCAACGTCACATGCTGGAAACATCTCCATCATATTCTGCACCAATTGCCTGTGGCAAGCATTGATGCGATTGGCCCTCCCCTCTACCGGAATAAAAGACGAGATGTTGTTTTTATACCGGGGGTCAAGGATAGCAAAGATCCAGTACTGGTTGTCCTCCATGATTTTGACAATACGCTTGTCGGTTGTAAAGCACCCCAACATGAACTCAGCCATGTCTGCCACAGTGTTAGTTGGCATGACTCCTCTGGCCCCACCGGAAAGTTCAATCTCCATTTCCTCCTCATCCTCCATGTCTACCCATCCGCGCTGCAACAATGGGACGATTCGAAGTTGCCCGGAAGCCTCCTGTATCACCATCACATCATCGGACAACTCTTCTTCCTCCTCCTCCTCCTCCTCCTCCATTAAACGCAGTGAAGCGGACAGATGTGTGGACCTACTCTCCAGCTGTGATGGATCGGATGCTATCCCTAACTCCTCTGTGTGATCTGAGTTATCCCTGATGTCAATCAGGGATTCTCTCAGAACACAGAAGAGCGGGATTGTAAGGCTCACCATCGCATCCTCAGAGCTCACCCTCCTTGTGGACTCCTCAAAGACCCGTAGGATGTCACAAAGGTCTCTCATCCATGGCCACTCATGGATGTGAAACTGAGGCAGCTGACTTTGTGGCACCCTAGGGTTTTGTAGCTGGTATTCCATCAAAGGTCTCTGCTGCTCAACCACTCTATTCAACATCTGAAACGTTGAGTTCCAGCGTGTGGGGACGTCGCACAAAAGCCCGTGTTGTGTCACATGCAGGCGTTGCTGGAGAGATTTTAAGCTAGCAGCGGCTACTGTCGACTTGCGAAAGTGGGCGCACATGCGCCGCACTTTCACCAGTAGCTCTGGAACATTGGGGTAGCTCTTTAGGAAACGTTGCACCACTAGGTTGAAGACGTGGGCCAGGCATGGAACATGTTGGAGTCGGGCAAGCTCCAGAGCTGCTACCAGGTTCCGGTCGTTATCACAAACGACCATGCCTGGGCCCAGGTGCAGCGGCTCAAACCATATTGCCGTCTCATCGAGGAGGGCATCCCTCACCTCGAAGGCAGTGTGCTGTCTGTCCCCCAAGCTGATCAGCTTCACCACAGCCTGCTGACGTCTACCAACGCCAGTGCTGCAACGTTTCCAACTCGTAGCTGGGGTCAATCTAACAGCGGAGGAGGAGGCGGAGGAGGAGGCGGTAGAGGAGGAGGGGGGTGTTCTTCTCGTGTCCCTGCCAGGAATGTTAGGCGGGGAGACGAGGTACACCGGGCCAGTTTGGGAAGCAGTCCCAGCCTCAACTACATTCACCCAGTGTGCCGTCAGTGAAATGTAGCGTCCCTGTCCGCATGCACTTGTCCACGCGTCGGTGGTCAAGTGGACCTTTGTGCAAAGCGCGGAACTAAGGGCCCGCCTGATGTTGAGTGACACGTGCTGGTGCAAGGCGGGGACGGCACACCGGGAGAAGTAGTGACGGCTAGGGACGGCATAGCGAGGTGCCGCAGTTGCCATCAGGTCCAGGAAGGCGGGAGTTTCAACAAGCCGGAACGCCAACATCTCCTGGGCCAGCAGTTTAGCGATGTTGGCGTTCAAGGCTTGCGCGTGTGGGTGGTTAGCAGTGTATTTCTGCCGCCGCTCCAATGTCTGAGAGATGGTGGGTTGTTGTAAAGAAGCGCCTGATGGTGCCTTTGATGGTGCAGGAGAAGGAGATAAGACAGGAACAGGGGAGGATGAGGGAGAAGTCAACAAATTGGCGGAGGCAGATGAAGTGGTGTCCTGGCTCGTCCTCTGGAGTGCATCGCCAGCACAGTCAGCAGTGGCAGTGGCAGAGGCAGTGGCAGTGGCGTGAACGGCAGGCGGCCTTTGTCCTGCCGTTGCTGCCTGCCACTGATTCCAGTGCTTGGATTCCAAATGACGGCGCATTGAAGTGGTGGACAGGTTGCTCTTCTCAGAGCCCCTAATCAATTTCGAGAGGCAAATTGTGCAGACAACACTATATCTGTCCTCGGCGCATTCCTTGAAAAAACTCCACACCTTCGAGAAACGTGCCCTCGAGGTGGGAGTTTTTCGGGGCTGGGTACGAACTGGAACATCTTGGGAGATTCCGGGTGTGGCCTGGCTTCGCCTAAGCTGCTGACCTCTGCCTCTGCCTCTAGCTACCCTTTTTGGTGCTGCACCTGCCTCAACATCCACACTACTTTCCCCGCTTGACATCCCCCCTGTCCAGGTCGGGTCAGTGTCCTCATCATCCACCACTTCCTCTTCCAACTCCTGTCTCATCTCCTCCTCCCGCACAATGCGCCGGTCAACTGGATGCCCTGACGGCAACTGCGTCACATCATCGTCGATGAGGGTGGGTTGCTGGTCATCCACCACCAAATCGAACGGAGATGGAGGAGACTCTAGTGTTTGAGCATCTGGACACAGATGCTCCTCTGTTAGGTTCGTGGAATCGTGACGTGGAGAGGCAGGTTGAGGGACAATGAAAGGAGCGGAGAACAGCTCTGGGGAGCAGGGACAGTTGGGGTTATTGTTCTGTGAAGCTTGGGAATTTTGGGAGGAAGGAGGACAAGACTGTTGGGTAATAGGAGGAGAGGAGGCAGAGTCTGACTGGCTGCTGGACAATGTGCTGTAAGCGTTCTCTGACAGCCATTGCAAGACCTGTTCCTGGTTCTCGGGCCTACTAAGGTTTGTACCCTGCAGTTTAGTTAATGTGGCAAGCAACCCTGGCACTGTGGAGTGGCGCAATGCTTGCTGCCCCACAGGAGTAGGCACGGGACGCCCTGTGGCTTCACTGCTACCTTGCTCCCCAGAACCATTCCCCCGACCTCGCCCATGGCCTCGTCCACGTCCCTTTCCGGGAGCCTTGCGCATTTTGAATACCCAGTTAGAAATTGGCACTATATACCAGTAGCAAAAATTGTGGGTGCACGTAACCCCAATATATTCTTTGAATTCCCAGTCAGACAATGGCACTATATGGCAGTAGCAAGAAATGAGGGTATTTGTAACCCCAATATATTCTTTGAATTCCCAGTCAGACAATGGCACTATATACCAGTAGCAAAAATTGTGGGTGCACGTAACCCCAATATATTCTTTGAATTCCCAGTCAGACAATGGCACTATATGGCAGTAGCAAGAAATGAGGGTGTTTGTAACCCCAATATATTCTTTGAATTCCCAGTGAGACAATGGCACTGTATACCAGTAGTAAAAATTGTGGGTGTATATAGCCCCAATATATTCTTTGAATTCCCAGTCAGACAATGGCACTGTATGGCAGTAGCAAGAAATGAGGGTGTTTGTAACCCCAATATATTCTTTGAATTCCCAGTGAGACAATGGCACTGTATACCAGTAGTAAAAATTGTGGGTGCACATAACCCCAATATATTCTTTGAATTCCCAGTCAGACAATGGCACTATATGGCAGTAGCAAAAATAGTGGGTGTATATAGCCCCAATTCTATTGCTAGGGGACTTGCAGGGTATTTCTGAGGTGAAGGTGGGGGGGCACACCGTTGGAACGGGGATTTGGGGTGTATATATGGGGTATACGGGAATACACTGTCAGTGTGTTCCATTCAGGATCCTGGGAAAGCTGGGTTGCGGCGATTGAGCCCGTCAGTGCCACGTTACACTGACAAGCTTCTCCCTGGAATTGAAGTTATATGTAAGCCCAATATATTCTTTGAATTCCCAGTCAGACAATGGCACTATATGGCAGTAGCAAAAATAGTGGGTGTATATAGCCCCAATTCTATTGCTAGGGGACTTGCAGGGTATTTCTGGGGTGAAGGTGGGGGGGCACACCGTTGGAACGGGTATCGGGGGTATATATAGGGTATACGGGAATACACTGACAGTGTATTCCATTCAGGATCCTGGGAAAGCTGGGTTGCGGCGATTGAGCCCGTCAGTGCCACGTTACACTGACAAGCTTCTCCCTGGAATTTAGCTCTTATAAGAGCTGTTGGTTGTCTTCTCCTTCCTATCCTAGCCTGTCCCTGCCTACCCAGAATCTAAGCCCTAGCTAGCTGGACGGAAACCTCCGTCCTCGGTGAATTGCAAGCTCAGAATGACGCGAACCTGGGCGGCGCTGTTCTTTTAAATTAGAGGTCACATGTTTTCGGCAGCCAATGGGTTTTGCCTACTTTTTTCAACGTCACCGGTGTCGTAGTTCCTGTCCCACCTACCCTGCGCTGTTATTGGAGCAAAAAAGGCGCCAGGGAAGGTGGGAGGGGAATCGAGTAATGGCGCACTTTACCACGCGGTGTTCGATTCGATTCGAACATGCCGAACAGCCTGATATCCGATCGAACATGAGTTCGATAGAACACTGTTCGCTCATCTCTATTAAACATCAAAAAACCCACACAGGAGAGAAGCCATATTCATGCCCAGAATGTGGGAAATGTTTTACTCAGAAATCAAATCTTTTTCAGCATCAAAAAACTCACACAGGAGAAAAGCCATATTCATGCCCAGAATGTGGGAAATGTTTTATTACAAAATCACACTTTGTTAAACATCTAAGAATTCACACATAATTATTGATCCTGTTTTGTATCTCTGGCAGTTGTAAATCTGATTGGAGGCCTCTAAGATTGTAGAGATTTCGGTAGTAGTCTCAGAAAGATTAAGCTACAGTGTCAGGATGGGACAGAGACTTCCCAGTGTTGTTTTTGGAACCTTTTAGTACATTTGCGTACTTCATATTTGGTGTCTACACGGCCTTTCACTTTGCATCTGGCTCCAGTAAGTCCTCCAGTGTTTGTGACTCCCTGTTATGTTTATGGGGGGATTCAGGTGTTTGTATCTGAGTAAGATGTCACCTTGTTGAATGAAACTCCCCGATCACACTCTTTAATGCTTTCCATTGTATCGGGAGAGGGGTCCTGTCATGTACGTGGTGATGATAAAAGTCTGTAATGGCTTGTGATATCACTGCTGTACATGCTGGGTTGTTTTGAAGGTTAAGACTCCAATTCCTCACCTCTAGAGTGATCGGGGATTTTCAAGGAAAGATGTATTTTAATATGAGGGTCCCATGTGAGCAAATGGTGATTGATAAGGAAGTAGTCTAATCTACTGTGAGTGTTGTGGACTTGTGAAAAATAGGTGTATTTTGCGGTTTTGGAAATTGCAGAATGTCATGTATATCTTTGGAGACATCAAGAGTTTTCCCTATAGGTATAATGGAAGCAGCAATGCATTACTGCCGCGGTTTTTCCTGTAACGCTTTTTTACTGCAGCCTACTACATGGGTCCTCAGCCTAAAGCAGTTTCCTGGACTGAGGACATTGATATTGGTGACTTGTCCTCAGTATCACATCAGTGGGGTCCGACTCCCAGATCCCGCACAGATGAGTTGTTGTAGGCAGCCTCTGGTGCTGATGCATCTTCATCCCTGGTACAGTATATCTGCGGTGTCGGAGTGTAACAGCTCTGCCCCCAGTCAAGCGAATGTGAACATGTAGAAAAAGGCCAGAAAAGTTGGCTACCTAAGAAAATAGACACTCAACCCAATATAGTAGAAAAGTACAAATAAATCTTTTTTACATTAAAGTTCTTGGCTGTAAGTTGGGGAAGAAGGTGCCAATAAGAATATATGAGGACTCTACTCCGTACATTACATCCGCGATACATGTTAGCTGTTATGAGTAGTAAGACACAAAGGTCATCTATATAGATTTATGTGTACAAAACCCATTAGTGCATATAATGTGTGTGTCAAGTAATCTGTAACTGACCCTATACATAGACAGTGTAAATGCCATAATAGTATCCCTGTCTGTTCGACCATATTTCCCCACACGTATCACCTGCACGCTTGGCTTCCTCAGGGGAATTATAATAGACTAGCAGTTACTCGCGACTTCGTCTGCAGGTTGGCGGTGGCGTTGAACCGCTTATATGTGTTGTTCCCGCCATCTCTGCCGCCAGTTCCTTGTCCCCCTATCTCTGCCCCCAGCTTCATGTCCCCTCCATCTCTGCCCCCAGCTTCATGTCCCCCCCATCTCTGCCTTCAGTTTCTGCCCCCCATCTCTGCCTCCAGTTTCTGCCCCCCATCTCTGCCTCCAGCTTCATGTCCCCCCATCTCTGCCCCCAGAATCATGTCCTCCATCTCTGCCCCCAGCTTCATGTCCCCCCATCTCTGCCTCCAGTTTCTGCCCCCCATCTCTGCCTCCAGTTTCTGCCCCCCATCTCTGCCTCCAGTTTCTGCCCCCCCATCTCTGCCTCCAGTTTCTGCCCCCCCATCTCTGCCTCCAGCTTCATGTCCCCCCATCTCTGCCCCAGCTTTATGTTCCACCATCTCTGCCCCCAGATTCATGTCCCCCATCTCTGCCTCCAGCTTCATGTCCCCCCATCTCTGCCCCAGCTTTATGTTCCACCATCTCTGCCCCCAGATTCATGCCCCCCATCTCTGCCCCCAGTTTCATGTCCCTCCATCTCTGTCCCCAGATTCATGTCCCCCGTTTCTGTCCCCCCCATCTCTGCCCCCAGCTTCATGTCCCCCCCATCTCTGCCCCCAGCTTCATGTCCCTCCATCTCTGCTCCCAGCATCATGTCCCCCTCCTACATCGGCCCCAGTGTATTAGCACTTACCTTGACCACGCTCCGTCGCCGCTGCTTTCTCCACTCGGTGCTGCCTGCGTGTGTCCTAGCAAGGCCCCGGCGTCAGGTTGCTATGATGCCGGGCCGCACGCTGCTGCATAGAGAACACATACAGGCAGCAGCGCGTGAACTATGTGGAGCGTGCGAGAGAGCGGCGGCGAGGGAGCGTGGCCAAAGTAAGTGCTACTACACTGGGGCTGATGTAGGAGGGGGACATGAAGCTGCGGAACGTGGTTGATCCCTGGGGACAGGTCTACCGTTTTGGGGAATGTCTATTGCTTAGATCACCTTTTATTTAAATAAGAGGCAAAACGGTGAGAAAAAAAAACCCGGCGGTTTGGCACTTTTGTTTTTGACGTTCACCGTACAGGAAGACTATTAGTAGACTGAGCATTTTCGGACACAGGGATACCTAATGTGTATGTGTTTGACATATGCTTTTCTACTGTTATATGTATTCTAGGAAAGGAGGTGATTTAGAACTTTTATTTATTTTATTTTTTATTATATATTTCTTTCTTTTTTTTTTAAACTATTTTATTAGTCCCGTCCCGTTCCCGGGGGCTTGAACCTGCAGTCATTTGATTGCAAGTCCCATAGACTGCAATACAACTGTATTGCCATCCATGGGACATTCTGTATATTACTATTGTGGCTGTCAGCCGCAATGGTAATGTAGCAATGACAGACCAGGGAGCCTTTATTATGCTCCCGGCTGTCACCGGAACAGGTCTGCTCCTGCGATATCGCCACGCAGGAGCCAGCCTGCAACTGTACAGGTATGGGGCCGGTGGGTGGGGACTGGTTCCAGGGAAGGGGGGGGTAGTTTACACTTTTGAGGGGAAGGGGCTGCCAATACAGACCCGGCATCCGCTGTAATAGAAAGGCGGATGCCGGGGAGGGTTAGACGCCGACACAGGTGCCGGGGCCAGCGACATCTCTACGCTCCTGTCCTGCAGCGTAGGAGCGGAATAGCAGCATCGCTCTGCAGGGCAGGAGCGTAGTGGTGTTGCTGGCCCCGGCACCTGTGTCGGCGTCTAACCCTCCCCGGCATCCGCCTTTCTATTACAGCAGATGCCGGGTCTGTATTGGCGGCCGCTCTGGCCACATTCGGACTATAAAGACACACCCTTATTTTCCCCTGAAATTTTTTTGGGAAAAAAGTGCGTCTTATAGTCCGAAAAATACGGTAGATTCTGTGTCTGCTTTCCTGACTACATTAAAGATTGAAAAATTAAAGTGCAAAACTGATACCACACAAAGGGTTAAAAATTGAAGTGATCAGTTGCTGATACTCTGCTTGTACAGCAACTTGCTAGACCAGGAACAAGGACAAGGGAATAAGATATATGCTAGACCAGGGGTGAGCAATTAATTTTCCCATGGGGCCGCTTAAGAAATTGAAACTATTCTAGAGGGCCCTGCGCGCTGTGGCAAATTTTGCTCCACCCACTTTTCCGCCCATTCTCATTCATCTTTCCATGTGCCCCCACAAAGTATAATCCTCCTACAGTCACCTGTACATTATATGTCCCCACATTGTAATGTTCCCTTCCAGCTACCCCACAGTATTAATTCCATCTCTTGGTGCCCCAGTTTAAACTAGGGGAAACTAGAGGGGACATGAAACTGGAGCAGCTGGAAGGGGACATTATCAGTGGGGGTAGTTGGATGGAAACAATAAATTAATAGCAGATAAAAAGTGGGACATTAAACTGGGGACAACTAGAGGGGGACATTAAACTCGGGCAGCTAGAAGCAGACATTAAGCCGTACGGGTAGCTGGAGGGGGACATTACATTGGGGGCAACTAAAGGCAGACAGGTTTAATGCCCCCTCCCGTTGTCCCCAGTTTCATGTCCCCTCCCCTCCATTTCTCCCCCCATTTCATATCCCTCTTCATCTGCCTCACTTCATGCCCCCCCTCAATTTGTCCCCTAGTTTCATGTCCCCCCATCTGCCCCCAGTTTCATGTCCCTCCTCCATCTGTCCCCTAGATTCATGCCCCCCTCCTCCATCTGCCCCCAGTTTCATGTTCCCCTTCCATCTCTGCCCCAGTATAACATTCCCCTTCCATCTCTGCCCCTAGGTTACTGAGACACAGACACACACTCTCCACCCTGCATCTCATATCCCCCTCCCTCTCAGTACCTTCGGATACACACCACACGTCTCCATCTTCTTGCACTGTCCTGCCAGCACTAAGACACGCCTCTCTAGACACGCCCCCTAGACACTCCTCTCTATGCGGGCCGGACTGAATCAGTCAGAGGGCCGGATATGGCCAGCGGGCCGTACATTGCCCAGGTCTGTGCTAGACCCTTTCTACTAAATGCCCTAATATCCCTGGTAATTCAATAAGGAGTTTGTGGATGACTTTGTGCCAGATAAGATTTGTTGTACTCAGTGGTACAACAAGTCTTATCTGGCACAAAGATAATAAGTTATTGCAAAGGTGAGACCCCCCCTCTGAGGCTACTGGCCTGACGCCACACCAATAAAGGCAGGAGAAACTCCTATTTGCTCTTAATTGCCAGTAAACAACCACAGAGTCTATAACATCAATCTCCACTATAACTCCTCAAAACAATAGGTCCTACGCGTTTCATCAAAAATGGGAATCCTCAGGGGCTCACAATATCTTTGTAGTAAAAACTGCAGTTACAAAAAGCAGTCAAGCTACTACAATCATGTTAGAGGATAGCAGTAAGGCGTCTGACGCTCTGTTTGTCAGCGGTAAGTTGCCCTGCCAAACCACACCCTTAAATAGGACTTCACTCCACCCCCAGTAAAAATTTCTGCTCCAATCAGCATTTTCCATAGACAAGCTGGCCTGCACATATCAACCAATCAGAAGATGTTTCATGATTACCCAATCGGAGGGTGTTCACTGGTTAGCCTATCAAGATGTTCCATAGCCAGCCACAGCCCTCCCCCCACGTGGTTCATACCTGCAGTTGTTATATTAGGCTGTCTCCTCCATCCTGGAGATTAAACAAAGAGCACATAACTAGCATCACAAAACTTCAAAGATTGTGATAGCAAAATAAACCGTTTCTGTCCTGCAGGCCAAACTACTCTACATATCAAAAGATCAGTAAACAAGCACATGACCTACAAGTCATGTGACTCACAATAGCGACACATCATCTACAAGTCATGTGACTAATAGAGATGAGCGAACAGTGAAATATTCGATATTCGTTTCGAGTAGCCCCTCAATATTCGATTACTCGAATCGAATATCGAATCCCATTATACTCTATGGGGGAAAAATGCTTGTTTTAGGGGTAGGCAACATTCGATCAAATTGAACTTACCAAGTCCACGAGTGAGGGTCGGGCTGGATTCTCCGAGAAGTCTTCTCCGTGCAGCGTCCCCGCGGTGTCTTCCGGCTCTGAATTCAATCTGCCAGGCATCGGGCCTGGGCAGAGCCAACTGTGCATGCCCGCGCTACAAGAAAATGACAGTCAAAGCGGCCATTTTCTTGTAGCGCGGGCATGCACAGTCGGCTCTGCCCAGGCCCGATGCCTGGCAGAGTGAATTCAGTTCTGCGCGGAGAAGACTTCTAAAGGTAGGAGAAGATCAAGCGTTGATTGGCCGACTGTATAGCATTCGTCCAATCAACGCTGGTTCTGCATCGAATTTTTCCATTCGAATAGCGAGTAGTATTCAATCAAGTACGAGTATTTCGAATACCGTAGTATTCCATCGAATACCTACTCGCTCATCTCTAGTGACTAACAATAGCAACACGGTTTCATACCCACTTTATAATGCACAAATTGTCTACTATATTCCCTCACCAGATTGGACTCGCGGTAATGTTGTTGCTTTCTAATCATTTCTTGCATAACACGGATCCTGGCTCGCGCCATTAAAAGCTCAATAACGTGAGACAGAGGTTTCCATTACAGTGTCAGCTTGTCTATAAAAAACGGGGTCCATTGTATTGTGTGAAGTAAATGAATATTCACTCATAGAGATAACTGCCTACATTCTCGGCTCGTCATCACAGGATTTGTTAAGAAAATCTTTTTCACTGCATCGCCACAAGGCTAAAATTTATCTTCCAGGTCAATCTAACCATGCTAACCATATGGGGCATAGGTTTACAATTAAAAACACAAGCTTCAACCTCCACGTACTCATACAGAGAATCTTTTCCTCTGCTATTTTTGATGCAATACGTACGAAGAAGGTAAGGACTGTCATTGGTGGGAATGTCGGGCACCAGAAGACTCCTAGCACCAAATCGATGGAAACTTAATGGGGGAAAAAAAACAAAAAGACCTCCTTATCAGTTCCCATATAATAAGGAGATGTCATGAATCTATCCAAAGACACGTACTCTATCAACAACAGACATATGGTTCTACCCGGATCAAGATTTATCCCAAGAAACCAGTGTAATCTAATTGTTCATTGAGCCCCCCCAGGGGTCATGGTGTCTAATCTCCAGATCCATTGTGTCTCTTTTCTCCGGATTCTGTTGTCCCAATCCCCCCCTCCCCTCTCACAGGGGGCTTGACCACCTCTATAACTTAAAAAGTGAGGCCTGTCACCAATCCTGAGTGAAAGGAGGCAAAATGCCTTGCCACTGGGGTGTCTCTCCCATTCTGGATGTCAAGTACATGGTCCCTCACCCTTCTCCTTAGTTGTCTCTTTGTTTTTCCCACATATCTCAGGGGACAGCGGCAGCTTAATAAATAGACTACCCCCATAGTGGAACAATTAGCAAATTCTCTACCATGAAAGGTACACCCTGTACTGTCATTGGAGAAGGTTTTTGTTAATAAAAGGACAGGCCATGCATCTCCCACAGCTGTAGGTTCCATTTGGTTCCCTATTTGCAAGCCAATCAGGGCTGTGGAGTCGGTAAGCCACAGTTGCGACTCCGACTCCTGGATTTTATCAGGTTCCGGCTCCGACTCCTTCATAAATGGCCAATTCGTAACAATAAATTTACTGTTGTAAACTATTAACATTGTGCTTATTCAGTTTCTCACCATCATATAAGTAATCAGACGACTTAGAGCAAAAACTATATTTATTAGAATACAATTAGAATATAGCAAATAACTTTTATAAACTTTTCTGAACTCTTGTAAGTAAATATGCAATAAACACTGTTATGCAGTTAATAAGAAGACATCTATAAATTTGTCCTCAGAAAAAGTATTTCCTCTGTCAGATCCTCCTTCATGGATGCCCTTAAATCTGATCTAATTATTTTGAGAGCAGAGAACAACCTCTCTACACTAACTTGGGTTGGTGGCAAAGCAGTCACCACTCGGGCAACATCTCTGACAATGTCAGGATACAGAGGAATCGCTTGTTGCACTGTTATTTTTGATGAACGGTCAAATTTCTCAATTTCTTTTAGTGCACATGAAAAATTCTGCTGAAATGTACTGGCTGTGTTCTTTGATGTGGATGACTCTTCTTCTATCATGCGGGAACGCTTCGCACGGTCCTTGTGATCCAAATATTTTTCGAAATTTAATTCTTCTTCAGCTGATGATGAGGGTGAAGATGATGTGGCAGGACGACCAAATTCTTCTTGTTCCTCCTCCTGACTGTTCTGCAACCCTTTCATCCTTACTGCTATTTCAAGCAGAGCTTCTTTACCTTTAGTTAGCTGTTGATCATCTAGAAGAATCCGATGCATTGGGTCTACATAAACAGCTGCCAAAAGGACGTTATTTTGTAATAGGAGCTCCTCTCTCCGTTTCATTGATGTAGTAATGCCACTTGCCAAACCCTCCTCTTTGGGACAGGCGAAACATCAGGTTCTTCCACTCCTTTAAGAAAATACCTGGAGTTAAGTCCTCTGCTTGTAATCTTTTAGTCACTGTAAATGAGTGCTATAGCAATTTTTCCAGCTCAGTCACCTGATTCCACTGACTTTCATTTAGCGTCAGTTGAGGGTTAGCCATGTCTACAAGAAAGGGTTTCAGTTCAACCAAGTGCTGAATCATTAAGTACTGCCCCATCGTGTGGCTTGATCAATAATTGCCCCTTTTCCAGCACGTCTCTTCAAAATTGAGTCAACTTTAGGGGTTCTGGCAACAGTAGCCAATTTTCTCACCTTGCCAATTAGTGCAGCAGCATGTCCTTCTTGCAGACTGTCACAACACAGCGCATGTGATGAATGAAAGAACGTATTGACACAGTTTCAACAAGATCATCTAAGCTATCATGTTGCTGTTCATCTGAAGCAACTTCAGTTCCCTGTCGTCCTAACAGCGGCACAATATGGGGTATTTCTGCCCCTGTGTGCTGGTAGGACAGGCGGATTTTTAATTAGCCAATTAATTAATCATGGCTTACCCTATAAGAGGGCCCATGAACCTCCCCCTGTGTGTTTTTTTTTTCTGTCCTGTGTGACCGGACAGGTGGTGAGGAGGCCTGTGGCCTCCTGTAGGGGTTGGAAGAAGGTGTCTGTTAACCCTTCTTCTCCCCCTTTTTTCTCTTTCCCTTTTCTTTCCTCCTGAGAGAGAGATTTAGGTTTTGTCTTACCTGCTCTGCAGGGTGTTCTGATGGCTCAGCTGTGCACAGCTCATTCACTGCCCAGTAAGGTAAGCTGAGTCCTAGCTCCAGCTTCCTCTGTGTTTAGTGCAAACTAAAAGCACTGATACTTTTGCTATGGGCACTCTGTTATGCGATGGCCTGTATGTACCTGTCTGTGTTACATTCACGGGCATGGAAATTGTGGGAGCTTCCAGCGTTCCCTTTATGCTTAGTGCATAGTATGAGCACTTATGTTTATTGCAATGGCCTGTATGTGCCTGTCTGTGTTACATTCACAGGCATGGAAATGGTGTGGCAGCTTCCAGCGTTCCCTTTACGCTTAGTGCCTAATCTGAGCACTTCTGTCTATTGAGATGGCCTGTATGTGCCTGTCTGTGTTACAGTCAAGCATGGAATTGGACATGTCTATTGCGATGGCCTGTGCGATTGCTAGGGCTTGTGCGCAAGCTGAAGGTGCACCAAGACTACTTTTGTGAGTGAACAAGGCCCTTTAAAAAAAAAAAAAAAAAAAAGAAAGGTTTTTTTGTTTGTTTCTGTCTGTAAGGAAACAGACTTTTATGTTGAGTGCACCGGGTCTAGAGTTCCATACGGTTTGTACTCTACCCGAAGGTTAGATCTGCCTGCTGCCATCTGCCTGTGGGCTGCCTGACTAATGCCTACTGTGCGGCTTGACTACCTGGCTCATCGCACTGTTGCCTACTTGGGCAGCCATCTGCAGCATCTGCCTGACTCGGCTACTGGCCTCCTAGTGAGGGCTACCTGCCTTGAGTACCTGCTACCTCTGCTCCTGTAGGAGCATCATGTGCAGAAGCATATTGCTGGTGCAGATTATAGACCCTCCTCAAGGAGGTGGTTTGGTGAGTACGGATCCGGAATAAAGTGAAAGCATTTCCTCACTTCTAGTAGACATCCGTACTTCCTTGTCTCAGCTCGCAAAGAAGCCATGCCCTGGAAGGCTTTCCTGTCGCTCCCCTCTATGAAGAGGCTCCAGGTAGGCGATGACTCATTCCAGCAGACCTATCTCCTATTAGGACCAGACCAGGCTGCTGAAGTCCATCCGGTCTACAGTGGACTAAGGATGTTGACGGGGAAGCCTCCACGTCTACCTCTGGGGGTAAATTACCTTCCATGCAGACGCATCTCTGGCCAGCATCATACTTCAGCAATGGAAACAACCTGAGAAGGGACATTCCTCTATGAGAGTCAGGTCCCTGTTCCCCAGGACCCATCACAATGGGACAAGTAGGGGCCTCCCCCGAAGATAGACCTTAGACGATGGCTCAAATTTTCAGGACCTCCGGGATCGCAAAGCGGACTTCAACCTAAAGAGGGTGTATTCTGCCTGGTCAGCTCAGGCCTCAGTAGCCATAGCCTCAACTGCTGTGTCCGATTATCTGCGGACCCATCTTTCTCAACTTGAATGGAAGCCTCCAGAGAGCAGTGGACTACATCTCGTCCAGACAACAGCTAAGGCTCGCCTCCAGTTCCATGGCTATGTCTACGGCCGCATGAGGCCTCTATGGTTAAAACTTTGGAGAGCTGATCTCGCCTCAAAATTCACGCTCTGCTCCTTTCCCTTTGAGCCTGGGAAGGTATTCGGCTGAGGGCTGGATGACCTCATGGAAGGTCTAGTTGAGGGAAAAGGGGAATCCCTGTCGCAAGCCTCCAGAGGAAGGAGATATCCCCCTCCTAGGGGTCGAGGGTCAACATCTGGCCTTAGTCGCCAGCAACAACGGCGGTATAGATACCGTCCTAGAGGCGCGGGTAGTGGTAATCTGGGGATGACCCCAAAAAGAAGTCTGAATTGTTATGGGGCACCGCTTTCTGTGGCCATCATTCTTGTTGGAGGACGTCTTTCCATTTTTTTTTTTTTTCTGTGGTATGGAGAACCCACAGATCTTTGGGTTCTACTGGTGGTAGAACGCGGTTATTCTATAGAGTTCGATCATTTACCTTCCGACCGGCTGGTTGGAGTCGGTAGACACTGTAACATTTTATCTACAGCAGGGAGAAGTAATGATCACTCTAGATCTCAAAGACGCGTATCTCCAGTTCCCTATTTTTAATCCTCACAGGAAGCATCACCAGAATCGCCATTTATATGGCCCACCACAGAGAGCATTATCAAGTCACTGCACTGCCGGTTGGCATTTTCTCAGCCCCATTCGTATTCATCAAGGTGGTCGCTCCGGTCGCCACCGCCCTCAGACTACAAGGCCTATTCATCGTTCCCTACTTGAACGACTGGCTCATAAAAGCTCAGTCTGCTGCAATCCTCCAACACCTCCAGATAGTTATCAACCTCCTACAGAAGTTAGGTTGGATAGTCAATTGGGAGAAATCAGAGATCGTGCCAGCTGCCCGGAAGAAGTTCCTGGGTTTTATTGTGGATCCAGAGTTGATGCAGATCTTCCTTCCAGCCCAAGGAGGTTGAGTATAGAGGCTGCCGCCCGCTTCCTATTTCGGACCCGGCGATTTACCATCCGCACCGCCATATGAGTCCTGGGCCTAATGTCATCCTCGGCCAGCGCGGTCCCTTGGGCTTTATGGTATTTGCATCCCCTTCAGACTGAAGTGTTGAGAACCTGGAATGGCTCTCCACAGGAATTGCACAAGAAGATCTGCTTTTCTCCCAGTACCCGTCTTTCCCTCAGATGGTGATACACCCAAAAGACGGAAGGTCCTCGGTCCCGACAGTGTGGACCCTGTTGACAATAGATGCATCCCATTTGGGATGGGGAGCCCATCTGGAAGACAAGACTGTGCAAGGTCGTTGGAGGAGACCGGAGTTGGGAACGTCCAATCAAAGAGCCCAGAGCAGTCTATCTGGCTATTCTTCACTTTGCAAAGCTGAAGGTTTGTTCAGACAACATGACCACTGTAGTCTATATGAACAAACAAGATGGCACCAGATCTCCAGCCCTGCTGAGAGAGGCGAAGTTTATATTTTTCCTGGGCAGGAAAGAATCTGACCCAGTTATCCGCTGTTCACATCAAGGGCTCCCTGAACATAGTAGCGGATCAGTTGAGTCGGGGTATCACTGTATCTGGTGAATGGTCACTCAGTTCAGATGTATTTCAACTGATCGTCCAGAGATGGGATCTCCCGGAGGTCGATCTTATGGCAACCCGACTCAACGCCAAGGTGGGGACCTTCTGCGCTCTGTACCAGAAGGACAATCCCTTGGCAGTGGATGCCCTGTCCATCCCATGGAGGTTCAGGCTGATATACATCTCCCTCCAATTCCAATCATACCATGGGGTATTGATAAAATAAGACAGGACCAAGCCTCGGGAATTGCCATAATCCTGTTCTGGCCAAAAAGGGCTTGGTTTGCCCAGCTCATGTGGATGAGTCAAGGCATGTACTGGAGGCTTCCCCCCCTCCCAGACCTGGTAACCCAAGTAGAGCTGAGATGCCAGGATCTGAGGAGACTCAACCTGACAGCCTGGAGGTTGACCAGTCGCTATAAAGGAATAGAGGACTGTCTCAAGCCGTTCTGAAGACTCTCGCAAGCACCAAAGCTGGGCCTACTAAAACCATCTATCGAAGAATTGGTAAAATCTTCAATGCCTGGTGTCTGAACATGAAGTGGACTCCTCCGATCCCCCAGTGAGGGCGATCCTGGATTTTCTTCAAAACGGACTAGACAGAGGGCTCGCTGCTGCCACCCTAAAGGTACATGTAGCCGCTCTGTCCGCCTATCTGGGGAGACGTTTGTCTCAAGATCCTTTAGTAAGCACCTTTATGAAAGGGGCAACTAGGCTGAGACCTGTGGTTACCACACTTGTCCACCAGTGGGACCTTAATACGGTCCTTTCGGCACTACTCACAAAGCCTTTTGAGGCGCTGGAAGAGGTCAAACTAAAGTTCCTGACCTACAAAACAGCAATTCTTCTGGCTATAGCATCAGCCAAAAGGGTCAGTGAGCTACAAGCTCTGTCTTCGGAGAAGCTATATACCTCCTCCTTCCAGATCAGGTTCTGCTTAGGTTCCTTCCGGGCTTCAGACCCAAAATTCCTTCCACCATAAATATAAACCAGCTGATGACCTTACCAGCTTTTTTCCAGCTCCTTCCTCTGCTGATGAAGAAAAGTTCCATACACTGGACCTCATGAGATGCCTGAGGATCTACCTCCAGCATACGCGTTCCTTCAGAAAGTCAGGAAACCTCCTCATCAACTTCTTGGGGAGACACAAGGGGCTTAAGGCTTCCAAAGCCTCAATTTCACGGTGGGTCAGGGAGACAATTAAGTTTTCTTATTCAAGGGCGCATTCCACGAGGTTGGTTTCTACCTCCTGGGCAGAGACAAAAGCCTTGTCTCTAAGTCAAATTTGCTGCTGCATATTGGTCCTCGGAGGCAACCCTTGTGTCCCACTACTGCCTGGACACTCGGGCTTCAGAAGCTACTGCTTTTGGTCACGGTTTAAGTGCAGTTGGTGGTGAGGACCCACCCTAGGGGATTACTTGCTAACTCCCCATATTGTGCCGCTGGTAGGACGACAGGGAACGAAGGATTATGAAGATAATCTTGTTTCCCTTAGTCCTAACAGCGGCACAAGACTTCCCGCCTGGAAGAAATTTTGTCATTGTTATAAGTATACTATGTTACCTATGTATAATTAGGTTACTCTTGTATATACATGCAGGGGGGAGGTTCTTGGGCCCTCTTATAGGGCAACCCATGATTAATTAATAGACTAATTAAAAATCCGCCTGTCCTACCATCACACAGGGGCAGAAATACCCCATATTGTGCCGCTGTTAGGACTAAGGGAAACAAGATTATCCTCATAATCCTTCGTTTGTTCCTCAGTTACAATACTGTGTTCCTCTATTTCAAACATTTCTGTGTCTGTGAACCCAGAATGTTCTTCTAGCTGCTGGTCACCATCATTACTCCCATTCATTAGCTTAATAGTACTTATCATATTTGAAGCATTGTCAGTTACGATAGAAAGAACTTGCTCTTTTTTAAGTTTATAGTCTTGCAGAACCTTTTCCACCAAGACCTGGAGAAACTCACTGGTGTGATGAGCTTTGGTGTCTTTTACTGCCAATGTTTTGGTAACTATTTCATTTTTGTCACAAACAAATCGGACATTGATGGCAAAATAGTTCACTCTGTGATGTGTGCAGGCATCCATTTTAAGAAACAGAAAGCGTCCCTTGAGAGTTTTTTTTTTCCTTTTGTTTAAAAGCTTCTTCGATTACTAATTTTCGAATACTCTCTCTCTCCAGAGAAACACCAAGCTTGCGGGCCTTTTCCCCATTTAGACACATAAAACCTGGTCGTGAAAATAATGAAATAGGCACACTATCCTTTACAACAAGCTCTATGATCTGTTTTTTTAAATGTATCTACTGTCATTGTCACAGTAACTTTGTCACTGACAAAATATCTTGCAACTGATGGCTGCAAAGTTCTCTGCTCCTTTGTTTGGCTGGAAGAGCTGGGCACTGGTTCATTGGTTTGGATGCAGTCTTTCTCATCCACTGCTTTCAGTACTTCTGGATGAAAGCGCTGTAAATGTCTCTTTAGATTAGAAGCTCTGGTAGGAGCATTTTTATCTTTGCCTGAATATGCACTAATCTTGGCTTCACAGCATTTGTTTTCGTCTGGATCATTTGTCATACACTGACAGACATAATGTTTTCTATCTTGAGTGATGGTGAAATGTTCAAATACAGCTGATTTAATGTGACGCTTCTTTGACATTCTCAGGTTTTTAATTCTGCATTCACAATCCAAATGACAATTGTTTTTCCTAAAAACAATTGTACAAAATTATTGCCAGGTCTTACAACTGATATAGTGGTCAGTAATACTGTTATCATTCCTCATGTACTCACTGTTAACTGATGCAAGCTGTTGAAAGGATAATACTTCTTACAATCTTCCTCTTCTGAGTAGCAGGCAGCTGTGAGATGCTTGGAAGACGCACACCTAGTAAACATCTAGTCTAGAGGAGGAGCTTTACTACTAAGAATTTGCAACACATTATCACTTTCAGTTTCATTTCATACATTGTAAGTAGGGCGGTTGGGGCAGCATGAGGTTAACCAAGTATAAAAATACATAAGGGCAGTGCAGAACAGTGACACACAAGAAGTAAGAAATGTCTCTATCTCCAGCAGAACTGTTTATCACTGTTGTTCATAGTTTGATAGAACATATATATTTGAGTAACATTTATAAAGTTCATGTGAAAATTCAATTATGAAATATTAATACTTTATCTTAAAGCTGGAGTCGGAGTCGGTACATTTCTACCGACTCCGACTCTGACTCCGACTCCAACCAAAACTAACTCTGACTCCGACTCCACAGCCCTGTGGGAGACCCAGAAATGCAGTCAGGCTATATCAGCTCAATCCATTTTTTAAGGGTCTACCCCTTGTATTTTTCATTTATTTCTGTGACACTATTTCAACCAATAACTCAAGCAGTACAAGCACCGGACACTGGTACTAGAACACTGAAAACTGCTCTATAAATGTAGTACAACTGCAGCCATTACTTCTCCGCCCTCCCAGGATCTCTTTTCGGGTCCTTTTCTCCCTCTGTTGAACCACTTCCCCTCAATAAGGTGTGATACACTAAACAATACATTTGATACTCAGTTCGCTCGTGCCTACCTATTTCCAAGGGCAACTGGTGGCATTCTTCCCAGTCACACAAGTACAGTTAAGGATTGTTTGATGCGATATCTCAACCTTTCACCCTCAGAAATTTATTTCCTAAAGTATAAGGAAACTTTAATGAAGGACAATCCGAACATCTAGTGTGACCATTGTGACAGGACCAGGGTAAAAGTGGGAGAAGGAGTATACATTTCTCCCAGGTTCCTGTTATACACAATCTAGGTGCAGCTGAGCAAAGCTCCGCTCCTGGCTGGTGGGTCTTACCAAAACCCTGGCAAAGGTCTGGCTGCTTGAGCAGGGAGTATTCGTGTCTGTATTCCATTAAGCTACTCAAGGTTTTGGGATATGTGGGGTTAAATCCTTGCACCATACTTGGCTGGATTGAACTTTCATTTTGTGCCAAAAAGTGGTCAAGACAGTGATCCCTGAGCTAATCCCGTTACACCGTCCATTGCCAACTGCAGCACTAAAGTTACCATCTCTGGAAGTGGTACAACTTCTTTCTCTGCATGTAGCCATGCTTGATGCTATGTAAGCTGACTACACTTGGTTGCTCGAGGGTTCTCTTAATGCATATCGCCAAGGTGCATCACATGTGTGTTTTTCAGAACTGAGGCCACCTCCTCTGAGATCCCAAAGGAACTTCAAAAGATTTGTGTATTGCAGCAAAAGAGAAGAGAAAATAAGTGTAGGGCACAGAGGGATCGGAGAGGACAGAGCTGGGGTCGACCAAGTACTTCCACAACATGCGCCTATACTTGTCCCTCCTGGTAACAGTAGGCCCCTCAGTGGCGGTAATTTGGGCAGGGGGGCCATTAACGTGTCCCTCCTGGTGACAGTAGGGCCCTCAGTGGCAGTAATTTGGCCAGGGGGGCCATTAACGTGTCCCTCCTGGTGACAGTAGGCCCCTCAGTGGCGGTAACGTGTCCCAGACCTAGGAATAAGTCTTGCAACAGGGTAGAGTTTTGCATGCCTTTGCCTCTACCCACTGTTTTTGCTGCTTAGCTTCCTTCCACATCTACACTGCTTTCGCCCCTAGACATCACCCATGTTCATGTCAGGTCGGTGGCCTTGTCGTCCACCAACTCCTCTTCCAATTGCTCACTGTCCCCTTACTGAAAACCGCACATAACCACAGCTCGGGCCTGGTCTGCGTTGTACCCTGCACAATGCTTAACGCAGCTGCCATATCCGGAGTTGTGATGAGCGATTGCTAAGGTTTTGTGTCCAGTTGAAAGGATGGGAAAGGATTTCACATAAGTCTGCCACCCATGGAAACTCATGGTGCAGAAACTGCGGGAGCTGACTCTGAGGAACCCTTGGGTTGTGGACATGGTACTCCATCAAAGGTCTCTGTTGCTCACACACTCTATTCTGGCAGATGGAGGCGTTGCTGGAGGCTAGCAGCGGCTCCTGTACACTTGCGAAAGTGGCTGCACAAACGCCGCACTTTCACCAGTAGCTTGTGTACATTGGGGTATGTTTTCAAAAAACGTTGCACCACTAAGTTAGAAGTGGGCCAGGCATGGAACGTGTTGGAGGCTGGCAAGCTCCAGAGCCGCTACCAGGTTCCTGCCGTTATCACACAAGACAAACATGCCTGACTCCAGGTGTAGCAGGGAAAAACACATTGCCATCTCAGCCATGGCATCCCTGACCTCGGAGGCAGTGTGCTGTCTGTCCCTCAAGCTGATGAGCCTCAGCGCGGCCTGCTGATGTCTCCCCACGCCAGTAGCTTGGGTCGATTCAATGGCGGAGGAGGAGGGTGGTGTTTCAGCACTCCTGCCAGGAATATTGGGCGGGGGAGACAAAGCAGGCCCCCACAGTTTGCGACCCGATCCCAGCCTCAACTACATTCATCCAGGTTAAGGGCCATAAAAGTGAATTTTGGAAGGTCTTACCACATCACACACACACACACTCACATCCACAATGACAAGTCAGGGAGGGTGTGGTTGTCATGGGCAACGTGATTTAAAGGGGTGCTTGTTAATGCTGTTTGAGCTTAAATTGGGGTTTGTGTCCATCCATTTGGGGAGTAAAGAAGGTTTCCAGGTATTTTCCCAATATGATAGAGGTTTTTTTGAATGTGGAAAGTGTGTAGTTGTTAGGCTGTGATAGTGGGGTAATAGAGCGACTTTGGTGTTTTAGATGCCCCCAGACATGCTTCCCCTGCTGTCCCAGTTGCATTTTAGAGGTGTTGGCATCATTGGGGTGTGATAGTGGACTTGGTGACCCTCCTGAGTCGAATGTTGGGATCCCCTGAAACAAAGCATTTTCTCCCATAGACTATTCGTTCGAATAGTCGAATATTGAAATGCTATTCAGAATGAATAACGAACATCGAATATTTTACTGTTCGCTCATCTCTAATGACAACCCATAATATGCTCTATCTCTCGACGCGTTTCTTAATCTATCATCAGGAGAGGTAATGTTACTGCAAGCCTAAATATCTAAATAGCTTGCGGATAAAACTACAGTTCCTGGCGCTCTGATAGTGGACACCAGTACTATCAGGATAGTGGACACTGACCAGGGGCGTAACTACCGTGGTAGCAGCAGTAGCAGCTGCCACAGGGCCCGGGCCATTAGGGGGCCCGGTGACAGCCGCTACCGCTGCGGTTTTTTTTTTTGTTTTTTTTTAAAAGTCCGTTACGGGCCCTATTCACCTGCCGATCCTGGCTGGGCCGGGATCGGCAAGTGACACCGCAGGGCCCACAGAGGCTATCATTATACTCGGGGGTCTTTGCAGACCCCCGAGTATAATGATCGGCGCACCGGGAGGGGTAAGGTAACATAAAAAACAGTGTTACTTACCTCTCCACGATCCTGCCAGGCCTCCGTCATTCGTGTCTGACGTCTCTGACGTCACAAGACCCAGGCCAGCTTCCCGGGTCATGTGACGTCTGACGTCATTAAAGCTGGACAAGAGCGGACAGGACAGCCGACAGGAACAGGTAAGCAACTGTCTCTGTTCTTTTAATGGTTTTAATCCCCCGGGTCTCCGATTATTATACTCTGGGGTCTTTTCAGACCCCGGAGTATAATAAATGTTTATAGGTGTCCACAGTGGGACATATGGGGACACTATGGGGGATAATACTGTGTGTGCAGGGGCACTATAGGGGTTAATACTGTGTGTGCATTGGATACTATAGGGGTTAATACTGTGTGTGCAGGGGACACTATAGGGGATAATACTGTGTGTGCAGGGGCACTATAGGGGTTAATACTGTGTGTGCATTGGACACTATAGGGGTTAATAATACTGTGTGTGCAGGGGACACTATAGGGGTTAATACTGTGTGTGCATTGGACACTATAGGGGTTAATACTGTGTGTGCATTGGACACTATAGGGGTTAATACTGTGTGTGCATTGGATACTATAGGGGTTAATACTGTGTGTGCATTGGACACTATAGGGGTTAATACTGTGTGTGCATTGGATACTATAGGGGTTAATACTGTGTGTGCAGGGGACACTATAGGGGTTAATACTGTGTGTGCAGGGGACACTATTGGGGATAATACTGTGTGCAGGGCTTACTAAGGGACATAATAGAGTGCGGAGGAGGGGGTCAGTCGAGGTCTTCGGCATCGGTTTGGGGAGGGGGGGCCCCATGTCAAAAGTTCGCCACGGGGCCCCGCCATTCCTAGTTACGCCACTGACACTGACGCTGTGTGCTCGACCCTTTGTATAGGCCGATCGCAGACCCTGGGCTCCACCCAAACCACGGCGTCTGTATCAACTGTCCAATGATACGCTCGGAAACACCCCCAGACTCAGAGGCGCGTCTCAGGATGGCTGACACGCCCAGGGAGCTGTCTGAATACAGCGCACCCAACGATACAGCGATAGATGACAGAAAAAAAGCCAAACTGCCAGAGAGGAAAGGTAGACACGATACACAATTGGTTATATCACATTGACACCTATATAGTGTTGTCCCAGACATTGATTATGGCCCGATGCATGCTCAATTGCTTGTGCAGTGATAGTCGAATTGTCACAATTCGGCGGAGGGATGAGTACTGGATCTCCAGTAGACTCTCGCCACTGGGGGAAAATGGGGGCCTTTTTTAAACCCGCTAAGAGGGAATACAAACTGAATTACTATAGAGACATGCCATCTAGCAAGTTGGCCGCTGACTATCTGCGCCATCGTCCATCCTCTCGCATATCCGACTGGGGATCCCTGAGTGCTCAACTTGCACTGGCATGACAGCTGTGGGAGAGGGTGGAGGTGACAGGAGCAGTATCGCCTCCATTATAGCAGCCTGAGCCTAGAATCGCTGATGAGCAGCTCTCTTCACCCGCATAGTGAAGAAGCTGCTAATTAGCAGCTAGACACAGAGCAGAACCTGAACCAGCAGGTGGTGGAATACTTAGAGTGCACCCTGTCACCCGTTGTGGAAGATCCGTTGGGCTTCTGGATAGTCAAACGATTTGTGGCTGCAACTGGCCGAGTTTGCCCTGGAAAAGCTGTCCTGTCCGGCCAATAGTGTGGCATTAGAGCGGGTGTTTAGTGCAGCAGCGGTCATAGTTCCCCAAAGAGAACTCTCCTGTCCACCAAAAAATTTTGGAGAGACTCACCTTTGTGAAGATGAATCAGGTATGAATCAACCAGGATTTCCACCCACCAATGCCTGATGCCGCAGATTAAATGATCCATGCTGCCTCACCTCACTCTGTTAACAGGTCTCTGTATGGCCTCCTAAGGCTGTTACTACCTTCACAATATATCGACTTACCACTCTGTGGCCTACTCACGCTGCTGCTACCTCCACATTCTGTCACTGGGTGACTGTATGGGCCCCTCACACTCCTACAACCTCCACTCTACCACTGGGTCTCTGTATAGCCTCCTAAGGCTGTTGCTACCTCCACACTGGACAGGTGAGGCAGCTTCTGCCTCCATGTTCTCAAGCCGTTGGTCCTGCAGTGTCCACCTCATCCTCCACTGTCTCCTCAGCCTCCACTGCAGGGACAACTCCCAGTGTTCCACCAGCATACCACATGTGCAGGACACAGCGGTGTCACACTCTTCTACACCTAGTTTGCCTGGGCAAATGAAGTCACACAGGGGAGGAACTCATTCGTTGTCTCAAGAAATCAAAATCCTGGCTTTCTCCAAGAGAACTTAAGCACTGTATGGCGTCATAATGCTGCTGCAACCTCCACACTCTGCCACTGGGTCATTGTATGGCATCATAAAGCTACTGCAACCTCGACACTGCCTCTGGGTCATTGTATGGCGTTATAAGGTTATTGCAACCTCCATAATCAGCCACTGGGTCACTGTATGGCCTCATAAGGCTATTGCAACCTCCCCACTCTGCCACTGGGTCACAGTATGGCCTAATAAGGCTATTGCAACATCCACACTGTGCCACTGGGTCATTGTATGGTGTCATAAGGTTATTGAAACTGCCACACTGTGCCACTGGGTTATTGTATGGCGTCATAAGGCTATTGCAACCTCCACACTCTGCCACTGGGTCACAGTATGGCCTAATAAGGCTGCTGCAGCTTCCAAACTCTGCCACTGGGTCATAGTATGGTGTCATAAAGCTATTGCAACCTCCACACTCTGCCACTGGGTGACTGAATGGCCTCATAAGGCTGCTGCAGCTTCCACACTCTGCCAATGTGTCCAAATAAGTGAGGTGTGGGGCGGTTTTAAGAGCGAAGCCTGTCATGTGTGTGTCATACTCAATCACTGTATTGTTTGACTACCACAGCAGACTCCCAATGAGGGTCAGTGTTCTATACTACTATACAGGTTCTCTGCAACCAGGAAATAGCTGTATATTAACGTCATTCCCCACAAATCAATTAGGAAAGAAACAAATCTTTTTGTGAAATCCGGAGAAGTGGACAAATCAAATTTTCCAAAACTTCGTTCATCTCTAGGCCATAGGTCAGAGATGGGAAACAACACGGATTCTCTATATAGATTCTTCAGTGTTAAGTCTCAAGGCTGTCTTGTTACATAATGTTCATCCTTCAATACCTCTTGGCTATGCTGCACACATGAATGAAACTTACGAGAACGTGAAACTGTTGTTGAAACACATGAAGTACAGCAACTACAACTGGAACATCTATGGAGATGGAGCTCGGATATACCAAGTACTGTTCTTTCATTTGCAAATACTCAGCCATGCTAAGTAGTCACATTACAGTAGAAGACAGTGGCCAATCTGTAACCAGTTCACTCCCGGGCAGAAAAATGTTGCACCTAAAGCACTTGTGGGCCCTGCAAAGATATTTCTGCCTCCACTTCACATAAAACTCAGACTGATGTAAAATTTTGTGAAAGCAATGACTAAGGAAGCAGAAGGCTTTCGTGGAGACAAATGTTCCCAGGAATGACCGATGCCAAGTTTAAGGAAGGAATTTTTGTAGATCCACAAATCTGACACATCATGGATGACAAGCACTTTGAAGAGCTGCTGGTGGTGCCTGAGAACATGGCTTGGAAATCTTTCAAGGATGTTTCAGAGAACTTCCTTGGCAACTATCGAGCACCAAACTACATCAAATTGGTCGACAACCTTCTTGAAGCTTACAAAGAGATGAAGAGCAACAATGAAAATTCAGTTTCTGCATTCTCGTTTGGATTTCTTCCCTGTAAATCTTGGTGCAGTCAGTGACAAACACGGGAACGGTTTCACCAGGGTATTGCCATGAGGATAAAGTGTTGGAATACTAAGAGCACTGGAACCCATCACTGTGAGCGGACTATTGCCGGACACGAATACGCGACCACCAGACATGGAGTACAAAAGAAAAGCAGCAGCAGAACACTTATTGTTCTGACAAGATTTCCATGTTTCATCATCACTGACACGTCATCTTCTGTTACTCAAATCTCTACATGATACAGGTTATCCCAAATTATATGTCTGCTCAGCTTGTATGGGCTTATCATAATCACCACAAGTATTCAAGGAAGCAAAAACTTCATACTGTATGTGGTCCTCCATGTCCTCTCCCTCACATCTCTCCCCTCCATGTCCCCCTCTCTCTCCTCCATGTCCCTCTCTCTCCTCCATGTCCCCTCCCTCACATCTCTCCCCTCCATGTCCCCCTCTCTCTCCTCCATGTCCCCCTCTCTCCCCTCCATGTCCCTCTCTCTCCTCCATGTCCCCTCCCTCACATCTCTCCCCTCCATGTCCCCCTCTCTCTCCTCCATGTCCCCCTCTCTCTCCTCCATGTCCCTCTCTCTCCTCCATGTCCTCTCCCTCACATCTCTCCCCTCCATGTCCCCCTCTCTCTCCTCCATGTCCCCCTCTCTCTCCTCCATGTCCCTCTCCTCCATGTCCCCTCTCTCCCCTCCGTGTCCCCCTCTCTCTCCTCCATGTCCCCCTCTCTCTCCTCCATGTCTCTCTCCTCCATGTCCCCTCTCTCCCCTCCGTGTCCCCCTCACTCTCCTCTCATTACTTTCCACGATTATCACCTCACGCAATCTCTTATATAGCTCCGCCCACACAGGAGTCTGGTCACATGATCACGACGTCATCGCAGGTCCTTTAGCTGAGCAGTAGATAGTGTACAAGTGTGAAGAGAGAGAGAGAGAGAGACTGAGGGGTAAGAGAGGAGGGGTTTACATGGGACTGTATGTGAGGAGGGGGAGGGAGTGATGTAGTTACATGGGACTGTATGTGAGGAGGGGGAGGGAGTGATGTATTTACATGGGACTGTATGTGAGGAGGGGGAGGGAGTGATGTAGTTACATGGGACTGTATGTGAGGAGGGGGAGGGAGTGATGAAGTTACATGGGACTGTATGTGAGGAGGGGGAGGGAGTGATGTAGTTACATGGGACTGTATGTGAGGAGAGGGAGGGAGTGATGAAGTTACATGGGACTGTATGTGAGGAGGGGGAGGGAGTGATGTAGTTACATGGGACTGTATGTGAGGAGGGGGAGGGAGTGATGTAGTTACATGGGACTGTATGTGAGGAGGGGGAGGGAGTGATGTAGTTACATGGGACTGTATGTGAGGAGGGGGAGGGAGTGATGTATTTACATGGGACTGTATGTGAGGAGGGGAGGGAGTGATGTAGTTACATGGGACTGTATGTGAGGAGGGGGAGGGAGTGATGAAGTTACATGGGACTGTATGTGAGGAGGGGGAGGGAGTGATGTGGTTACATGGGACTGTATGTGAGGAGGGGAAGGGAGTGATGTAGTTACATGGGACTGTATGTGAGGAGGGGGAGGGAGTGATGTAGTTACATGAGACTGTATGTGAGGAGGGGGAGGGAGTGATGTAGTTACATGGGACTGTATGTGAGGAGGGGGAGGGAGTGATGTATTACATGGGACTGTATGTGAGGAGGGGAGGGAGTGATGTAGTTACATGGGACTGTATGTGAGGAGGGGGAGGGAGTGATGTGGTTACATGGGACTGTATGTGAGGAGGGGAAGGGAGTGATGTAGTTACATGGGACTGTATGTGAGGAGGGGGAGGGAGTGATGTAGTTACATGGGACTGTATGTGAGGAGGGGGAGGGAGTGATGTAGTTACATGGGACTGTATGTAAGGAGGGGGAGGGAGTGATGTATTACATGGGACTGTATGTGAGGAGGGGAGGGAGTGATGTAGTTACATGGGACTATGTGAGGAGGGGGAGGGAGTGATGAAGTTACATGGGACTGTATGTGAGGAGGGGGAGGGAGTGATGTGGTTACATGGGACTGTATGTGAGGAGGGGAAGGGAGTGATGTAGTTACATGGGACTGTATGTGAGGAGGGGGAGGGAGTGATGTAGTTACATGGGACTGTATGTGAGGAGGGGGAGGGAGTGATGAAGTTACATGGGACTGTATGTGAGGAGGGGGAGGGAGTGATGTAGTTACATGGGACTGTATGTGAGGAGGGGGGAGGGAGTGATGTAGTTACATGGGACTGTATGTGAGGAGGGGGAGGGAGTGATGTAGTTACATGGGACTGTATGTGAGGAGGGGGAGGGAGTGATGTAGTTACATGGGACTGTATGTGATGAGGGGGAGGGAGTGATGTAGTTGGAGGAGGATAAAGCACTTGGAGCATATTCACACTAGACACTTCTCTTCGGTTTTCTGATGTCTCTCATATTCTGGGGTACAGACCAGGGATTAGCCCCCTGCAGTATTAGTAATGTCTCTCTTGATGTCACTGCTTTATGTAACAGATTTAGTAAACTGTGACATCTCTTTGGATCATTTACAGTACAGAGACTAAGTAGCCTATCGGGCATCAAATCTAGCGGCAGTGATTACTCGGTAATGATGGAGCTACAAATAACCTTCCAGCTGTAGCAGAATCAGTAGAGCGGAGCCTAATAACAGACACTACGGCGCGGTTCACACAGCGGATAATGAAGAGAATTTCCTCCATCATATTTGGCTGTGGGATTGCTGTGACGGAGTGCCGATGCAGAGCGTTGCGTTGCGGCTTTCCTCTGCTGATTAGGCTCAGATAAATGATTGAACAGGACGCAGATTTTTTCCGCTACCTGCTGTAATCTCTGCTCAATTCCTCTGTGGTAAACCTAAAAGCTTGAGTTGGGGGAGGGATGAAAGGGGTTAAAGGTCTCAGGTCTTTATTAATGGGATCTGCACTGAGCTCTCCATTTATTTGGTGGTTTGGGCTCTTGTTCTGTGACTTTTCTTCCTTTAGGGGGCTGTCAGGGGTTTGTAGTTATTTCGTGGTATCTCCTGAGGTTTATATTTAGCCTTGGTTTCTAAGTCACACAGAACATGTGTGAAATAAGCAAGGAACGCCCATCAAGTCCCCCCCAGCACCGCTGACCCCTGACCCCTTTATATCCTTTCTACATTACTGTAATGACATTAGTTGTAGCGGTGATTCCAGTCTGTACATCATATAACCAGTGACCAACTATTCACCTCATGTCCAATGTCTACAAAGAGACCGAACATCATCTACACCCAAATATCTCATCACTATCACATTGTTATCTCCAGTTATTGTATTTTATTTCCATTGTCTCATCTTCTCTCCATTCAGGTTCCTACAATATAGAATCCTCTCAGTATCTTCTATAGAAGAGAATATTCCTGATTGTCCCATCAAGGATGGAAAGAGACAGGAACAAGATGGCGGAAAGTCTATTAAATCTCACCCTAGAGATCATCTACCAGCTTACTGGAGAGGTGAGAGATTCTGATAATGTCATCATGACATCATTCTTTTTTTCAACATTAAAGTTTTATTAAGGATTTTCCAAGGGTTTTACAAAAGGGAAGGTGAGGAGAGGAAAGGCAAGGGAAAATCAGGGAAACAATGGGAAAGAAAAGGGGAAAAGAGGGTCAGGAAAGGGAAACAGGGGGAAGGGGAGGCGGACTTTGACAGAGCAGAGCTACAATGAACAATGCATTTCAGATAATAAGTTAAATGAAGAAAATGCAACAAGAACCGTAATGTGTTATAGTAGCATAACAGAAGGAACAACAATCCACAACATTAAAGTATCAGCTGAGGTTATGCGAGCACCAGAAAGATAAACAACAGGAAAGAAGTCAAGAAATAGGCAGGCATCACACGGGCGAGGAAGGAAAAAGGGCACGAAAGTCAGCAGAGTAGTAAAACATGTTCCACGGTAGCCAGGTCTGATGGTGAAGTCGGTCCTCAGGGCGAAGCATTGCCAGCATGTCCTCCATTGTGCGGATATGGAGGAACTCCTTAAGCCAGGAAAGGAGCGTGGGGGGACTGGGACTTCCACAGCCTCGGGATGATCGAATGAGCAGCTACCAACATAAACCCCAGTAGCTTGCGAATAGGTTTCCGGAATTTACGAGAGAAAAGGGAAAGAAGCAGAGGGGCCGGGTCATCTTCTAAAGCAACACCTGTCACCTGAAAAATAACCCCTCTCACACTATCCCAGAAAGGGCGAAGAAGGGGACATCCCCACCAGATGTGAGCCATCGTGCCGCGATCGATGAGACATCTCCAACACCTATCAGAGGTGGTTGGAAAGATGGTGTGGAGCAGAGTTGGGACCTTGTACCACCTAGAGAGGATTTTATAATTTGTCTCCTGAGCCTTGCAGGAGATAGAGAACTTTTGACACATCTCAAAGGCCGACAACCACACACCCGGCGGGAACACCACCCCCAGCTCCCTCTCCCATCCCCCCACGAAGAGCGGAAAGCCACTCTCCGGCCCCTCTAACAGAAAGTTGTATAGAAGAGAGACCGTATGTTCCGGCCAAGAAGCAGAGAGACAGAGGCGTTCTAAGGGCAGAAGCGGTCTATGGACATCCTGCGACCGCTTCAAGGACAAATAAAAATGGGATAATTGGGAACAGTGCCAATGGGCAGTAACGGAGTCCGGTCTGGGGGCTAAAGTCAACAATTCCGAGCGGGGAAGGAGAGCAGAGGCAGAGGTAACATGCGTAAGCCGAGAAGAGGATGGACAGGGGGGCGACCCAGAAAGGAGGAATTAAACGCTGCTGGAAAGTCGGGGTTGCCCGAGACCGGAGTCAGAGGGCCGTCATTCTGGAAGAGCAATCGCATACCACTATAGATTCGACACACACCCATAGTCTGACTCGCTACAAACGGGAGCAAATAGGGTTTACAGTCCGTCCAAAATTTCCTGTGGAGCCAAGGGAGCGCCGTGAGCGGTATAGGGCTCAAAGACTCTTCTAAGGCAACCCAGAGTTTAGAGCGGGATGAATGGTGCCAGTCAAGAATACGCGTAGCAACTGCCGCAAGGTAATACTTAGAGCAGTCAGGAACTGCCAGGCCTCCTTTCTTTTTGGGCCGGGACAGAGTATTCTGAGCAATGCGAGGGGGTTTAGAAGACCAAATAAATTTACAAAAAGCCTGTTTAACCGCTGTGAAAAAAGATGCTGGGAGAATACAGGGGACCGTTTGGAAAAGGTACAATAGACGGGGGAGAACGTTCATTTTCAGGAGGTTGATGCGCCCCAACCAGGAGAGACCCTTCGCGTCCCAGCGGCCGAGATCAGATCGCAGCGTTCGCAGTAATGGAAGAAAGTTCAATGAGTAGGTGTCTGATAGAAGAGTAGGAAGCTGAACTCCCAGGTATCGGATCGACTTATGGGACCATTGGAAAGGGAAAGAGGCTCGCAGAGAGCTTAGGTCTGTCGCAGACAGGGAAATATTAAGCATGGAGTTTTTAGAGAGATTTATCTTATAGTTGCTATAAGAGCTGTAAATGTCAATTTCCTTAAGAATAGATGGAAGAGACGTAAGGGGCTGTGTGACAAAGAGGAGGACATCGTCAGCGAATGCGGAAACTTTTAAGTGTAGGTCACCTGTTTGCAAGCCATTAATGTCAGGGTTCTGCCTAATCGCCACCAAGAGGTGTTCCATGACCAGGGCGTATAATAGAGGGGACAAGGGGCAGCCCTGACGTGTACCATTGTAGACAACAAAGGGAGAGGAAAGAGAGCCATTGATTCGAACCCGTGCCTCAGGGGAGCTATAAAGAGCTCGAATGCGAGTAAGCATAGACGGGCCAAGTCCTAATTGAAGAAGCGTGGCCTCCAGGAACCTCCAGTCCACCCTGTCGAAGGCCTTCTCTGCGTCCAAGGATAGAAGTAACATAGGCGTATGTGAGCGCTGAGCATGACGGATGGCGGAGAAGGCCTTCAGGGTATTGTCACGAGCCTCCCTACAGGGGATAAAGCCCACCTGATCCGGGTGAACAAGATCCCCCATGTGCGGGCTAAGTCGGTTGGCTATCAGTTTGGCATATAATTTCGCATCAGTATTAAGAAGGGAGATAGGCCTATAGCTGGAACAGAGGGTATGATCCTTGCCCTCCTTAGGCAGGACGGTAATGTGCGCTTGGAGAAAGGGGAAGGGCGTATCAGAAGAGACCGAGTTGAAAGCGCATAGAAGAGGCAGGAGCAGTTCAGCTTTAAGAGTTTTATAAAACCGAGCCGTGTAGCCATCGGGGCTGGGGCTCTTACCTCCTGGGAGAGATGAAATACCCGCCTCCAATTCCTGTTCCGTGAACGGGGCCTCAAGCAGAGCCGCGTCATCACGTGATAAGGACGGCAAAGCGGTCGCCGCCATATATTGCGCTAATGTAAGAGCAGAAGGCGAAGGGGAGTGAGAGGATCCGGGAGGAGAAAGATGATAGAGGGAGCTATAATAGTCCGAAAAGGCGGAGGCAATGTCAGAAGTGATATGCGTGATGGAGCCCAACTGTTTCTTAATGGCCAAAACGTGGGAAGCGGCACGGCGATCACGTACAGCTCTCGCAAGAAAGCGTCCCGCCTTGTTTCCCCATTCGTAGAAAGAGCGCTGCCCCAGCTGACGTAACCTCTGCTGTCCACGCTCACGCATAGATTTTATTTCCTGACGCGTGGCCGTCAAGGCGGCCAACGTCGATTGTTGAAGGGATTGTTTGTGCTGGGCCTCTAAGGCCGCCAAATCAGACAAGAGTGAGCGGAGTCTCAAACCTGCCTCCCTCTTCAGGCGCGCCCCGTGCTTCATCAAGACCCCACGAAGTACACACTTCAGGGCCTCCCACTGGATAGGGGGGGAGGTAACATCGTTCGCGTGGTCCTGAAAAAAGTGAGAGGTGGAGAGTTTCAGATCGGCTAAGCATTGAGCATAAAGAAGCAGAGATTCGTTCAGTCTCCAGGTATTAGAACGAGGACACAAGGACGGGGGGCGAAAAGAGAAGGAAACAGGAGCATGGTCAGAGAGGAAAGTCAAGCCAATTGTGGAAGTGTTAACGAACAAAAGGAGATCATGAGAGAGGAAGACATAGTCAATCCTACTATAAGAATTATGCAGAGGCGAGAAAAAGGAATAGTCTCTATCTAGAGGATGGAAGATGCGCCAGACGTCACACAAGAGCATAGAGTTTAGGAGCCTTCTAACCTTATTAATGGCACCATAAGAAAGTTGGGACCTGCCCGAGGAAGTATCTAATAAGGGGTTGAGGGCAAGATTGAAGTCCCCACACACAATCAAATGGCCTTTAGCGAAATCTTGGAGGGTCGCAAGGGTAGATAAAAGAAAAGGGACCTGATCAGTATTAGGGGCATATATATTAGCTATAGTATACAGTACCCCAGAAATTTCGCAGATCAAAATAAGAACCTGGCATTTACATCAGACAAAGAATCTAGGTCCTTGATCGGTAAATTCTTATGAAAGAAGACCGCTACACCCCTGACCTTACTTTGTTGGCTACTACTGTGGAACCAAAGCGGAAAGTACCGATTCTTGATCGTCGGAACACGATCGGACAGAAAGTGTGTCTCCTGGAGGCACAGAATCTGCACTTTGCGCTTATGTGCATCATACAGAATTTGCGAGCGTTTCTCCAGGACATTAAGTCCTTTGACATTGAAAGATGATACAGAGATATCCGCCATCTCAAGGGGGAGAGGAAGGAGGGAACGGGAGACGGATCAACAGAATAGAGCAACCAGAAAAGGTCAAAAATAACAACAGATAAAACAGGAGGGGGGGGGGGACAAACAAGAAAAGGGTTCTGGAGTTACCCTCAGAGGGAACTAAGAGGGACGGAGCACAGGTCTGCAACGGGCCCCGCACTGCAGGGACCAAACTATGCAGGGACGAGGAAGACAAGACGCAAGCCAAAGTGTAGGAGGAGGAAAGCAATCAGAAGAAAGAGAGAAATATAGACGAAGAAAAGTCAAGAGTCAGAAAAGGAAAGAGAAAGAGCAAAAGAACAATCCAGAGCATGAATACTCCGACACACGAAATTTGCAACAGAACTTATAGAGCAATAAAAACAGTGCAATAACAGTACTGAAGACATGAAAAAACGCAGACATGGGCAATAATAGACACATTGCAATGTAACTGCAAAACAACCAGAGAACAGAAATGGACAAGGAGTCTGCCAGTAAAGAGGAAGACAGCAATCACAAAGCAGTGCGGTCAGTGCGGTAGCATCCGGGCCGAAGAGGACCGCCGTCCGCGTTGGGATCTCTGAGAGCGGGGCAGGTCCCCGGGATGATGATCAGCCGCATCCCATTGTAAGAGAGGAGGGCCAGTGTGATTAGGATCAGCCAAAAGTGAAGACCAGTCCGGTAACTGCAGAGAGGGAAGATTCAGGACTCGGAGGAAGGTCGGTAGGTCAGCCGGATGGGCCAGTGAAAGGATACGGTCCCGGTGGCGAACCTGGAGAGTGGAAGGGAAGCCCCAGCGGTATGGAATCTTACGGTCCTGTAGGATGGACAGAAGAGGCTTCATGGCAGAGCGTTGACGCAGGGTATATCTAGAGAGATCTGGGAAAATAGACAAATCATGGCCCTCAAAGGGCACGGTGCGACTGTTGCGGACCTTCTGCATAATCTCCTCTTTGACAGCATAAAAATGGATTCTGCATATCACGTCTCGGGGTTTAGAGTCATCAGAGCTGCGAGGGCGTAGCGCCCGGTGAGCACAGTCCATTTCAATAGGAGAGCCAGGCGGGCGCCCAAGCAGAGAGTTAAACAATCCGGTAAGTGTAGGAACCAGGTCAGCCGTTGGAACAGACTCAGGGAGGCCGCGTATACGTATATTGTTGCGGCGGTTACGATTTTCAATGTCATCCATGTGGGAGATCAAATTGCGCAACTGAGAAGAATGAGCATCAGAATCCTGCTGCAGGGTATCAATAGAGGAAGAAGCTACAGACTTAAAGTCCTCCAAGGCCTGCACCCTTTGTTGCAGATCCGAAATGTCAGATTTCACAGCACGTAAATCATGGCGCCAGGCGCGCTTTAGGTCAGAAGCAAGACTGTCCATATCTCTCCTTCTCAGGGCTAGCAGAGCTTGCAGCTCCGGGTGTTTCTGTAAAGTAAGAGCGGCTTCATCGGGGGGGGGGGGGAGATGGGAGACAAAAGAAGGGGCATCTGCCCGTAGGGCCGCAGGAGTAGGAGCAGGCCGGGAGGGCCTCTTGCAGGTTTCAGGAGGCCAGAAATCTTCATCAGAGGAGGCACCATCAGAGGGCGACTGGGGGCTCCGCTGAGCAGGATGTGGAGTATGGAGGAAGGTCTTCTTATGTGGGGGGCTAGCACCCCAGTCAGCGGGGTCAGAGGGGCCAGCATGCGGGGGGGAGACCTGTCTCAATTGAGGGGGGGTATGCAGGAAGGACCCAGGGGTACCAGCAGCTGCCTCACTCTGGGAGGGTGCAAAGGTCTCTGCTAATGCATCTGCTCCCTGCTGGGGAGCAGTTGGGGAAACGGCCATGTCCAGGGCTGTATTCCCCTTAGAATAGGACGTGTGATGCGGCTGTACCTGGGGGAGTCCCGACGTCACAGCAGAGGGATCCGTACTTGCAGGAGCCAGTGCGCGGGCGTCCTGAGTGAGGGGAGAGCCGCCGCCATGTTCCGGAGCCTGGCGCGCAGGAAGAGAGGATGCAGAAGATGGCGGCCCTCCAGCATTGTAGGCCGCAGCGTCCAGGGTCCTGCGCCGCGAGGGGCGAAGAAGTCTGGGATGGAGCTCTCCGTGTGCACGGAGATAAGAGGAGTCTCCCTGTGTCTCTGGGAGCGAGTTTTGCCCATCGTGGAGGGTACTGCACCGGTGGATGTCGGAGCCTGAAGTGGAGCTCAGATCACAGGCGTCCGCTCGCGTGCATGCCTAGCCACGCCCCATGACATCATTCTTATCTATAGTAATAACAGATGATAGGACTGGAGAGGTGATGGACTCTGGACATGTATGTAGTGAGATTTATTAATGTGTCTCCCCATATCCAGGATTACACAGTAGTGAAGAAGACCTCTAGTGGGCGCTGTCAGGCTCCTCTGTATGAAAGATGGAGAGGAACTTGGAACCAAATCCTGGAACATCCACCTCTTTCATTGATACTCAAGGAGTTCAATGGACAGAAGATCCTAGAACTCACCAACAAGATGCTGGAGCTGCTGACTGGAGAGGTGACACTGCTGGGAATGCTGGGACATTATACAGTAACTGGAGGGGTCGGGGTGATGACTGTATCATTGTGTTGTCAGGTTCCTATAAGGTGTCAGGATGTCGCTGTCTATTTCTCCATGGAGGAGTGGGAGTATTTAGAAGGACACAAGGATCTGTACAAGGAGGTGATGATGGAGGACCACCAGCCCCTCACATCAGCAGGTAATAGACATGACTATATACACATGGACTTCCATTATTTGTATCTACAGAATGAATTCAGTCCCTGTCTGTGTTTCCTACAGGTAGATCCAGTAAGAGGACAACACCGGAGAGATGTCCCAGTCCTCTTCTTCCACAGGATGATCAGGTAGATGGAGATATTTCCTATGATAACTTGAATATGACAAAAGTAATAATAACCAAACTACATGCTGACAAACCACAAAACTTCTGGGAGAATGTCCTATGGACAGATGAGACAAAAATTGAACTTTTTGGCAAGGTACATCAGCTCTATGTTCACAGACAGAAAAATGAAGCGTATCTTGAAAAGAACAGTGTCCCTACTGTGAAACATGGAGTAGGCTCTGTTATGTTCTGGGACTGCTTTGCTGCATCTGGTACAGGGTGTCTTGAATCTGTGCAGGGTACAATGAAATCTCAAGACTATCAAGGGATTCTAGAGAGAAATGTGCTGCCCAGTGTCAGAAAGCTTGGTCTCAGTCGCAGGTCATGGGTCTTGCAACAGGATGATGACCCAAAACACACAACTAAAAACACCCAAGAATGGCTAAGAGGAACTGGCCTTCTATGAGCCCGGACCTAAATCCTATGGAGCATCTTTGGAAGGAGCTGAAACATGGGGTCTGGAAAAGGCTAAACCTGAGACATCTGGAGCAGTTTGCTCAGGAGGAGGCCAAAATACCTGCTGAAAGGGGCAGAAGTCTCACTTACCGTTACAAGAATCGTGTGATTGCAGCGATTGCCTCAAAAGGTTGTGCGACAAAATATTAAGTTACAGGAACCGTCATTTCTGTCCAGGCCGTGTCATGAAGTTTTTTTGTTTTTTTTTTATTTTGTTGAAGCGAAAAGCAAAGTCTGACTTTCATTTGTTCATTTTCATAGAATTCTTATTTATTATCACTTTTGTGAAATTCAAGTTATTTCTGTGACCATTGTGGGGTTTTCTTTCATTAAACGAGGGAGCCAACAATTTTGTCCACGTGTGTATGCCCAGCTTCTAAGTGACTGGCAGATATATCCTGCTGTCGGGACATTTTGGTCATCATACTGATGAATGATCTGTTCTGGTCATCTAGAATATTCCCTGTTTGGTTATTCTTCAATATTTATTTTACAGATTTTCCATCAGAATAAAGATCTGAACAATGTTTTGGCCGTAACAATAAAAGAAGAGCCCTCTGTGAGAGGTGACAAGGAGCGTGAGGAGGACATTCCTACAGCTAGCCACTTAGGTGAGTAGTCGCCACTGAATAAAGCACAGAAGATTCAGAGGTTTTACTCATTCAGTGACTGCAACATTTTTTAGTGGGTGATTGGTGGTGGTCCAACCAAGCGATCAGGTGAATGAAGTAGGATCCCATGACAGAAGACAGCAACGGACATTCATAATAGTAATGTGAACCAAGGCTAAAACAAGAAAATATATAGAATATTACATCTTCTAATCCAGCCTTAGAGCCCCCTGAAATGACCAAGTGTTTTCACGGCCTTTCTGCAGTCCAAATCTGATAGACTGTCTACGACCTATTGAAATCAAAGGAGACATACTCGCTTCGGTTTTTCATGTGGATCTTAGAACATGTTCTCTTTTGATAGGATCCTTTACGATTCCTCACCGAGCATTACATTAGAAAAGAGTGAAGACTGACACACCGAAACATGTAGGAATGAGTATGCTGGCTTACATCATGAGCTACTCGTCCGTGCTCTGAGGTCCACTGTTAGATTGTCATCTGTTTTGATACCAAGCACTTAGTAGATAATTGAATTTTGTTATAAGTATTTCAAATTGTATGGACATTGTTACATAGAAATTTTCTAAAATATCAGTATAATTTTTAACGTTATGTTATGTAAAAATAATATATTTCTCTTATTGTTGACAGATGACTGTAACGGGAACTCAGAGGGATATCTGATATCTACAAATTATATAGCCAAGGATATACCCTCAGCCCTTCATAACCAAGATCTATCTGATCCTATTATATACGTCCAATGTTCTGATCCATCACAGACTGCAAAGCAAAATAAAAGTCACAGAAGGAGAGAACAACAAATAGCTCATATAAGAGAGAAGACGTTTTCATGTTCGGAATGTGGGAAATGTTTCAGACAGAAATCAGATCTTGTAAGACATCAGAGAAGTCACACAGGAGAGAAGCCATTTTCATGTCCAGAATGTGGAAAATGTTTTAACCAAAAATCAGATCTTGTAAGACATCAGAGAAGTCACACAGGAGAGAAGCCATTTTCATGTCCAGAATGTGGGAAATGTTTTACCCAGAAATCATGTCTTGCTATACATCGTAGAATTCATACAGGAGAGAAGCCATTTTCATGTACGGAATGTGGGAAATGTTTCACCCAGAAAACAGGTCTTGATGAACATCGTAGAACTCATACAGGAGAGAAGCCATTTTCATGTCCAGAATGTGGCAAATCTTTTACCCAGAAATCAGGTCTTGATGAACATCGTAGAATTCACACAGGGGAGAAGCCATTTTCATGTTCAGAATGTGGGAAATCTTTTACCCAGAAATCATGCCTTTCTACACATCGTAGAATTCACACAGGGGAGAAGCCATTTTCCTGTACAGAATGTGGTAAATGTTTTTCCCATAAATCTCCACTTGAGACACATCGTAGAATTCATGCAGGAGAGAAGCCATTCTCATGTCCAGAATGTGGGAAATGTTTTATCCAGAAGTCAGGACTTGCTATACATCGTAGAACTCACACCGGGGAGAAGCCATTTTCATGTACCGAATGTGGGAAATGTTTTATCCAAAAATCACATCTTGCTATACATCGTAGAATTCACATGGGGTAAAAGTAATTTTCAAGTTTAGGATGTCAGACTTTTCAAGCGGACAGAAAAAACCTACATGTCGGGTCTTGCTGTCCGCTTGAAAAGTCGGACATCTTTAGGAACGGACACTTATGGACAGGCATGGAGTGTAAAACAACGCACCCGATCTCCATTTAAATGTATGAAAAATGTCACGGACACAGCTAGTGTCCGCTGCTAATGTCCATGCAAGATTTTGAACGGACATTAGCAGCAGACACTACCTGTCGGACACTGACGGTAGTGTGAATGCTCCCTTACTGAAGCACAAAATTGGTTTTGTAACCTCACTGAGATTTGAACTTCATAGCCAGGTGTATCCAATCATGAGAAAAGGTATTTAAGGTGGCCAATTGCAAGTTGTTCTCCTATTTGAATCTCCTCTGAAGATCATTGGCTACTCAAAACAACTCTCAAATGATCTGAAAACAAAGATTGTTCAACATAGTTGTTCAGGGGAAGGATACAAAAAGTTGTCTCAGAGATTTAACCTGTCAGTTTCCACTGTGAGGAACATAGTAAGGAAATGGAAGACCACAGGGACAGTTCTTGTTAAGCCCAGAAGTGGCAGGCCAAGAAAAATATCAGAAAGGCAGAGAAGAAGAATGGTGAGAAGAGTCAAGGACAATCCACAGACCACCGCCAAAGAGCTGCAGCATCATCTTGCTGCAGATGGTGTCACTGTGCATTGGTCAACAATACAGCGCACTTTGCACATGGAGAAGCTGTATGGGAGAGTGATGAGAAAGAAGCCGTTTCTGCAAGCATGCCACAAACAGAGTCGCCCGAGGTATGCAAAAGCACATTTGGACAAGCCAGCTTCATTTTGGAAGGTCCTGTGGACTGATGAAACAAAGATTGAGTTGTTTGGTCATACAAAAAGGCGTTATGCATGGCGTCCAAAAAAAACTGCATTCCAAGAAAAACACTTGCTACCCACTGTAAAATTTGGTGGAGGTTCCATCATGCTTTGGGGCTGTGTGGCCAATGCCGGCACTGGGAATCTTGTTAAAGTTGAGGGTCACATGGATTCCACTCAGTATCAGCAGATTCTTGAGAATAATCTTCAAGAATCAGTGGCGAAGTTGAAGTTACGCCAGGAATGGATATTTCAGCAAGACAATGATCCAAAACACCGCTCCAAATCCTCAGGCATTCATGCAGAGGAACAATGACAATATTCTGGAATGGCTATCCCAGTCCCCAGACCTGAATATCATTGAACATCTGTGGGATGATTTGACAGCGGGCTGTCCATGGTCGGCCACCATCAAACTGAACTGAACTTGAATTGTTTTGTAAAGAGGAATGGTCCAAAATCCCTTCATCCAGGATCCAGGGACTGATTAAAAGCTACAGGAAGCAACTAGAGGCAAAAGGAGGAGCTACTAAATATTAATGTCACTTTTCTGTTGAGGTGCCCATACTTTTGCATCGGTCAAATTTTGGTTTAATGCATATCGCACATTTTCTGTTAGTACAATAAACCTCATTTCAATCCTGAAATATTACTGTGTCCATCAGTTATTAGATAGATCAAACTGAAATGGCTGCTGCAAACACCAAAATATTTAGAACTAAAAATGATTAAGATTAATAGGGGGGCCCAAATTTTTTCATAGGACGGTAACCTAGAATATCTGGCTGCTACCCTTAATAATACAGTGGAGGCTTACCAGTCCATTTGGTCCCTGTGGAACACGTATTATATCCTTCATAGTCTCTGATCTCTTTCTCCCTCCCGACCCCTCTTGTTATCTTTGTCTATTGGTGTTTGTGTTTAGTGTTCTTGTTCCCCCTTATCTGTGATTGTTCTTGATTGCCATCTGTTCTGTTTTTTTGTGATTTTTTTTCTTGTTATTCTGTTAAAATATATAAAATCCAATTAAAAACTACAGTTTAAAAAGAATGTGGGAGAAGAGCAGCGTTGCTTTAGGTTTTGGTGGCACCATCAGTAGCCGCAGGATTGTTGTACTTATTGAGAAGGAAGATGAATATTTTGATTATTTACCTGGCCCATCTCGGTACCTGGAGGATATTGCATTTAAGACAGGCTTCTGTGTGTTCCTCCTTCTACAAGACAGGTAATTTACTGAAGGGCCTTTCTGGACTGTCAACCATGTCTAATTCAATTTCTTCACTGACACATAATCCTGGTAGTGATGTAGCACCTGGTGAGAAATATATTTCTCCTAGTCATAGTCTTCCTCCTATTTTGATGAGAACAGTCAGCATTGTGTGCAAGCAGAGGGGGAAGACTTGAATCCTGTTGGTGGTGGAAGTAGTAGTGGCATGGGGCGGGATACTACTACATCTGGTTCTCACAGCATTGATGGTTTATAAGAAACAAGGATATACTAAAACTTAACTTTTATTAATAACAATAAATAATGAAAAACTAAACATGTGGACGTCCACTACTCAAAAATGAAATGTGGTCAATGATTTGTGAGGATCTCCTCTACAGACTGCAGAGGTGAGTTAAACCTGCAGTTTCTGGGAACTCTGATGGTGAGCTCCTGTACTGATAGTAACTGCACCGCAACTGACTGAGTCCGGCTATATAAAGGAGCCAGACCCAATGTAAGTGATGCCACCTCCCCCTGACGCAGCATGCCGGAGAGCCAATCAGAACACAACGGTGCGCCCGGCCCACAGCCAACCCCCAGAGGGAGTGTGCGGCCCAGATATAAACAAAAGACACGTACATAGCTACCACCCAGAGGATAGATCACGAACCCTCTGTAAATGAATAGGTCAAAATACATATGATCATCATAGAAGAGGAATAATCGTAATCGGCAAGACGAAATGAACACTCCCCTTTCCCGATATGTTTGATAACAAAAACAGAAGCGCGATAACACACCCGCATCTTCTATTAAAGGAGATGTAGATATTTTATGGATAATACCAAGTCAAATTAAATCGCCATATCTTAATGGTTGATGCTCAACCTGTTTACCCCTTCAGGCAGTGGTTAGATTGTACCGCCATATATTAATATAACTCTAGGCTCACATTGCCATTCAATAAACCGTGTCATTACACATAGTGACATATAAAGGCAATGAAAGTCCTATCAATCACCATGGCTTGCTACAAACGAAATACAATGAAACATCATATAGCACCACAATGCGGGAATTAACCCATAGTTAAATAGGGCCAATTGTAGATCGACAATAATAAAGATCTGACTCAATAGATATATGTGAATAATCAGAACCCACCCAATACGTAGCCCATAACACCCTACATAGGGCAATAACTACTGATAAATGTAAAAAACAATCCTACCTCCCTATGAGGATTATGCATCTGTCATGTAAAAAACCCTCCCAAAGTAGATCCCTGACCAAAACCATGTGTCAGGTGTAAATGTAACTCCCAAAAAGGGAACCAAGTCAAAAAGGGAAAAAAACAAAAGCAAACTACCAACCGGTGGGTCTATAAACTTGGCCAGTCACATCAAACAATAAATGGGGCGTTGTTTAGTCCCTTGGGTTTAACACAGTCGAAGCAAAAAATCCACTGTGCTTCTTTTTGTAGGATAGTCTTATCCCAGTCTCCCCCACTGGGTGACTTACGGACCCACTCCGTACCCTGAAACCGCAACGACGATGGATCTCCCCCATGTTTGTCCTAATAGTGACGGCTAAGCGGACGTTCTTCTCTTCTCATGATGTAACCAACATGGTCAAGAATTCTACTAGGCTCTATATGCTTTAGTTCGGAATTCATGCAGCGTACTTATTGTGTGTACAGAATGAATTCAGTCCCTGTTTGTGTTTCCTACAGGTAGATCCAGTAAGAGGACAACACCGGACAGATGTCCCAGTCCTCTTCTTCCACAGGATGATCAGGTAGATGGAGATATTCCCTATGATGTGTAGACGGGCTGTGAAGTCCTTGTGGTCAGTCTTGGGTTATCCAGCAGTATTGGATGTGGTCCTTAGGATGCTGCCAGTGTATTGGAGGGGTCTGGCCCCTGAAGTCTTGCCAACTATGTGTTGGGAGGATGGGAGATGCCCCTGGAGTGCTGTGGAACCATGAACCTACCTATAGTAACTACAGAATATACTCAGACCATGAACCTACCTATAGTAATACAGAATATACTTAGACCATGATCCTACCTATAATAATACTGTAACATCTCTGCCTGTTTGGGTCTCTGCGCCACCCTCTGCTCGCGTGCTGCAGCACAGGAGGAGTGTATATTTTGATAATTTGCTTAAAGTTTTTAGTTGCACTATGTGAACACGGCTCTAGTTCTGTGATTGTATTTGCACCACACCCGTCTTCTGCCCTTGTTGCCTCTGTCCATTAAGTGGTTACATTTTGTCTTGCCTGTGATTGACAACCTGCCTTCCTGTCAGGTTCAGGGTGGGTTCTTCCTCCCCTATTTAGTCTTTGCTCACATTCACACTCATTTGTTGTTGTCCGACTTGTCTGCGTTTTGTGTCTCACATATACAGGAAGGGACCGTCTTCGTGGTTGCCGCCTATTACGTAGAATAGGGCCTGGCAATAGGAAAGGACAGTGGGGGGCTTCAGCTTAGGGCTCACTGTCCCTTGTGCCCCTTCCTCCAGGGTTCACCAGCAGCTACTGGGGAATTGCTGTCCTAGCAATTCCATAACAAATACAGAATATACCCAGACTATGAACCTACGTATAGTAACTACAGAGTACACCAAGACCATGAACCTACCTATAGTAACTACAGAGTACACCCAGACCATGGACCTACCTATAGTAACTACAGAGTACACCAAGACCATGGACCTACCTATAGTAACTACAGAATACACCCAGACCATGAACCTACCTATAGTAACTACAGAGTACACCCAGACCATGAACCTACCTATAGTAACTACAGAATACACCCAGACCATGGACCTACCTATAGTAACTACAGAGTACACCAAGACCATAGACCTACCTATAGTAACTACAGAATACACCCAGACCATGAACCTACCTATAGTAACTACAGAATATACCCAGACCATGAACCTACCTATAGTAACTACAGAGTACACCCAGACCATGAACCTACCTATAGTAACTACAGAATACACCCAGACCATGGACCTACCTATAGTAACTACAGAATACACCCAGACCATGGACCTACCTATAGTAACTACAGAGTACACACTTGTTTATTTTCACTAGGTAAACCAATATAACAACCCAAAATGTGGAAATAAACATTTCTGACACACACACAAAAAAAAATCAGTGACCAATATAGCCACTTTTCTCTACGATGACACTCAAAAGCCTTCCATCCATAGATTCTGTCAGTTGCTTGATCTGCTTACGATCCACGTTGTATACAGCAGCCACCACGGCCTCCCAGACACTGTTACGAGAGGTGGACTGTTTTCCCTCCCTGTAGATCTCACATTTTATGAGGGACCGCAGGTTCTCTGTGGGGTTCAGATCAGGTGAACAAGGCGGCCATGTCATTATTTTTTCTTCTTTCAGACCTTTACTGGCCAGCCACGCTGTGGAGTATTTGGATGCATGTGATGGAGCATTGTCCTGCATGAAAATCAAATAGCGACTTCTTCCTGTACCACTGCTTGAAGAAGGTGTCTTCCAGAAACTGGCAGTAGGTCTGGGAGTTGAGCTTCACTCCTTGCTCAACCTGAAAAGGTCCCACAAGTTCATCTTTGATGATACCAGCCCATACCAGTACCCCACCTCCACCTTGTTAGCATCTGGGTCGGAGTGGAGCTCTCTGCCATTTACTGATCAGCCTCGGGCCCATCCATCTGGCCCATCAAGAGTCACTTTCATTTCATCAGTCCATAAAACCTTAGAAAAATCAGTCTTAAGATATTTCTTGGCCCAGTCTTGACGTTTTATCATATGTTTCTTGCTCAAAGGTGGTCGTTTTTCAGCCTTCCTTACCTTGGCCATGTCCCTGAGTATCACACACCTTGTGCTTTTTGATACTCTAGTAACGTTGTAGCTCTGACATATGTCAAAACTGGTGGCAAATGGCATCTTGGCAGCTTCACGCTTGATTTTCCTCAACTCATGAGCAGTTATTCAGCACCTTTCTTTTTCAACACGCTTCTTGCGACCCTGTTGGCTATTTGCCATGAAACGCTTGATTGTTCGGTGATCACGCTTCAAAACTTTTGCAAATTCAAGACTGCTGCATCTCTCTGCAAGACAGCTCACAATTTTTGACTTTTCAGAGTCTGTCAAATCTCTCTTCTGACTCATTTTGCGAAAGGAAAGGAAGTTGCCTAATAGTTAAGCACACCATATATAGGGTGATGATGTCATTAAACCACACCCCTCCTCATTACAAAGATGCAAATAACCTAATTTACATAATTGGTAGTTGGCTTTCAAGCCTATACAGTTTGGAGCAGGACAACATATATAAAAAGATGATGTGATCAAAATACTCATTTGCCTAATAATTCTGCACACAGTGTATAGTAACTACAGAACACACCCAGAACATGAACCTACCTATAACAATTACAGAGTACACCCAGACAGTGGTGTAACTAGGAATGGTGGGGCCCCATGGCGAACTTTTGACATGCCACCCCCCCTTCCTGACCGACACCAAAGACCTTGACCGGCCAACCGCCCGCCGCATTTCTGCATGTTCTATTATGCCCCATATTGGCCCCTACACACAGTATTATGCCCCATAGTGGCCCCTGCACACAGTATTATGCCCCATAGTGGCCCCTGCACACAGTATTATGCCCCATAGTGGCCCCTGCACACAGTATTATGCCCCATAGTGGCCCCTGCACACAGTATTATGCCCCATAGTAGCCCCAGTACACAGTATTATGCCCCATAGTAGCCCCTACACACCCTATTATGCCCCATAATGAACACCCATGAACAATTATTATACTCTGGGGTCTTTTCAGGCCCCAAAGTATAATAATCGGAGACTCAGAGGAGGATACAAACATAAAAAAACACTGTTACTTACTTGTCTCTGGCTCCACTGCAGTCTTCGGTGGTGTTGGTCATCTTTAATGATGTACGGACATCACATGACTTGGGACCCAAGTCCCGGTCAAGTGACGTCAGAGAACTAGGCCTGATGCCTGTATGGAGCATGGAGAGGTAAGTAACGGTGTTTGTTATCTTCGTTTACCTCTCCCGGGCCTCCGATCATTATACTCATGGGGTCTGAAAAGACCCCTGAGTAGAATAATATTGTTTGTGTGGGCCCGTGGCGTCACTTACCGATCCCGGCCCCTGCCAGGATTGGTAAGTAAATAGGACCTGTCAGGGCTGGTTTTAGACAAAGTGGGGTCCTGAACAAAATTAAAAGTTGGGGCCCCAATTGTTTAAAGATTGTACCTACTACATAGTCATCTAACCAATGAGGCCAATCAGGGGCCACAACAGCCTAAAGAAAGGAACTGGGATGCCTTACATACGTCACTTGTGACATCACGTGTCATTTCAATTGGCTGCTGTTTGGCCTCAGCAGTCAGGTGTGGCAAGGACTTCTGCCAGAAAAAGCCCCCACCACTGGACCAGACAGCCACGGGAGACATCGGGGACAGGCGAGTATGGGTTTTCAATTTCTTATTTTTCACCTTCACTGACCTTCTTGCAGAAAAGTAATACCTGGGCAACCCTGTTAAAGGGTCTGTATATTTGAATAACATGTTTTTTGATATTCATATGCCTGAATAGCCTTTAAAAAGCTTGTGCTCTGAAAACTCCTCCTCCTCTCTCTCTCTGTAACCGCCTTCAGCGTCTCTCATCTCACTACTGTACATTGAAATGTTGGGAACGCTACTGCACATGCCTGAGCGCCATTTTCTTGTGGACAGTGGAAGAAAGCGTACAAGAAATGGTGATAAGAGACACTAGAGGCGGTTACTGGGAGGAGGAATTTTTGGAGCGCAAGCTAAAGACAGGGTGGTTTGAAGGTATGACACAGAGGAGTGCACAGAGGCTTGGAGGAACGCCCAGGATGCACAGACAGGCTCATTTACATATCGGTTTTACTGGTATGTAATAAAAACGGGGTGGTGTTGAGTCTTTTAAAAAAAAAAAAAGAGTAGCAGCATCTGAATAGCCTTTATAAAGGCCATTCAGGCATATGAATATCAAAAAACATGTTATTCCCATGATAGAGCCCCTTTAACATCTCAATATACAGAGACCCGGTTCACATCTGCATTTGGGCCATTCTGTTCCCTGATCTGCATGAAATATACGGAGAGAAAACTCCTACAAGCAGCTCTTTTCTCCACATTTTTCATACGGAGACCACAAGGACCCCATTATAATTTATGGGGCCCGCGGGTCTCCTGAAGGTAACCGCTTTTTAATACGTATAGGTTTCCATTTGGAGAGATCCCAAGCAGACTTCCCAAACAGAAACCTGAATGCAGATGTGAACCGGGCCTAAGCATCACATTATAAAATACAATTCTAGTATGTATAATGGTAAACATGTATAGAAGCAAATACAGATAGATAGACATACATTGATATGCTGTATATACTGTAAGCAGATGGCTGGTCAGGTAATGGAGGGGGTGTATATCTCGCACAGACTACTCAGGTGGGTGAGATGAGAAAACTCCAGGAATGTTTGTTCTCAGCAGACAACTTTCGTCTGCTGAACATTTTGGTAAATGCTCAGTACTGGGCTGGATTTTTAGGAATGGCAGGTAGGTTGGTAGTGGGACCTGTCATTCCACCTCCTTCCAGTCCAGACTTTGGGGATGTTCCGGCAGCGACTCAGCTGCAGAGAGTCTCCTCGTCAAGGAGGCTTAAGAAGCTCCAGCAGCAACACTTGGGCGGAGCTTGGCTGGAGAGCTGACAGAGAGGTCATATTTTTGGAGCTGTGTCCTGAATGATTCTACTGGCGTTTTGGATTCCTGTTCTTCTAGGTGAGGTAACCTATTCTATGTTTAGTTAGCGCCTAGCCGGGCAGGGGGTTATTTTTGTATTGTTCCCTTTTGTTGCTGCACTAACTTTTTGAGTGAAAATAATCTCTACCTTTGTTTTTGGACTAAAGAAACTGGACTTGTGTGTCTATGCCCCCCCACCACCACCTAGCAACCCCAGACCCTGACAGTACTTACACATATACCCATCTATTCACACCCAAACATTCATATACAACTTATACACACCCCTGTCTACACACATACAGGACTCACACAGTATATAAGACATATAATGTAAACACATATACACATCTATACATATTTTACCCAAAAATATAAAAAATATAATTACATGAGGCTGAATGGCTGGGTGCCCAGGGCATGGAGGAAATTTCTGTGCAGCTCTGTCTGGCCATGAAGAGAGCAGCTACATAAAACAGAACGTCTCCCCTCACACTCCAATGCTGGAGGAAGCTGCTATGTGCGTGGAAACTTTTACAAGAATCGGCAGCCCAATCTGCATATGCAGATGAGTTCTCTGCTGCCAATCTTGTCCTTATGGTAGGGAAAGTATGGGGCCCCTGAGGGTGTAGGGGCCCTGGGCAATTGCCCCCCTCCCTTGGGGCCTGTTACTGCCTGGAGTAACTGCAGTTGGTAACGGCCTATTAAGGAAAATAAACGCAGGTGTAGCGGCTGTCGCCGAGCCCCTAATTAAACTGTGGGTGCACCAGGAGGGGGGTTATTGTGGGGTGAGCACAGAGAGAAATGGTTTGGAATGGGCAGAATCAATTTAGAAGTGGGAAGAGCTAAACTTGCCGGGGTGCACTAGGCGTGCCACTGATTTTTTCCCTGTTTCTGCCCTTTGTAAATTGGGAGGGATGGAATTTCCGTATAGAGATATCAGTGCGTTACTATGTGCAGGAGTGGTGCTGTATCTAAGAATTCTCAGGCACTGTCTTATCTTATAGTATACAATAAGGTCCTGACAGTGGGGGAGATCCTGAGGAATTATTGTAGCCAAGGCAGACATCCATAAATCTGTATTTCCTGTATGAGCTTCCATAATGTCTCTTATCTTGAGGCCACACTCAGTCCCTGCAGGTCAGTAGCTCACTGGCAGCCTCCTCTCCTCCCCTCTCTCCCCCCTCTGTGTCCCCCTCTCTCTCCTCCGTGTCCCCCTCTCTCTCCTCCATGTCCTCTCTCTCTCTCCTCCATGTCCCCCTCTCTCTCCTCCATGTCCCCCTCTCTCTCTCCTCCATGTCCCCCCTCTCTCCCCCCTCTGTGTCCCCCTCTCTCTCCTCCATGTCCTCTCTCTCTCTCCTCCATGTCCCCCTCTCTCTCTCCTCCATGTCCCCCCTCTCTCCCCCCTCTGTGTCCCCCTCTCTCTCCTCCGTGTCCCCCTCTCTCTCCTCCATGTCCTCTCTCTCTCTCCTCCATGTCCCCCTCTCTCTCTCCTCCATGTCCCCCCTCTCTCCCCCCTCTGTGTCCCCCTCTCTCTCCTCCATGTCCTCTCTCTCTCTCCTCCGTGTCCCCCTCTCTCTCCTCCGTGTCCCCCTCTCTCTCCTCCGTGTCCCCCTCTCTCTCCTCCGTGTCCCCCTCTCTCTCCTCCGTGTCCTCCTCTCTCTCCTCCGTGTCCTCCTCTCTCCCCCCTCTGTGTCCTCTCTCTCTCTCCTCCATGTCCTCTCTCTCTCTCCTCCATGTCCTCTCTCTCCTCCGTGTCCCCCTCTCTCTCCTCCATGTCCCCTCTCTCTCCTCCGTGTCCTCCCCTCTCTCCCCCCTCTGTGTCCCCCTCTCTCTCCTCCATGTCCTCTCTCTCCTCCGTGTCCCCCTCTCTCTCCTCCATGTCCTCCTCTCTCTCCTCCATGTCCTCCTCTCTCTCCTCCGTGTCCCCCTCTCTCTCCTCCATGTCCCCTCTCTCTCCTCCATGTCCCCTCTCTCTCCTCCGTGTCCCCCTCTCTCTCCTCCATGTCCCTCTCTCTCCTCCGTGTCCTCCTCTCTCTCCTCCGTGTCCCCCTCTCTCTCCTCCATGTCCTCTCTCTCCTCCATGTCCTCTCTCTCTCTCCTCCGTGTCCCCCTCTCTCTCCTCCGTGTCCCCCTCTCTCCTCCGTGTCCTCCTCTCTCTCCTCCGTGTCCCCCTCTCTCTCCTCCGTGTCCCTCTCTCTCCTCCGTGTCCTCCTCTCTCCTCCGTGTCCCCCCCTCTCCTCCGTGTCCCCCCCTCTCTCCTCCGTGTCCCCCTCTCTCTCCTCCGTGTCCTCCTCTCTCTCCTCCATGTCCCTCTCTCTCCTCCATGTCCCTCTCTCTCCTCCATGTCCCCCTCCCTCTCCTCCATGTCCCCCTCTCTCTCCTCCGTGTCCCCCTCTCTCTCCTCCGTGTCCCCCTCTCTCTCCTCCGTGTCCCCCCCTCTCTCCTCCGTGTCCCCCTCTCTCTCCTCCGTGTCCCCCTCTCTCCTCCGTGTCCCCCTCTCTCTCCTCCATGTCCCTCTCTCTCCTCCGTGTCCCCCTCTCTCCTCCGTGTCCTCCTCTCTCTCCTCCGTGTCCCCCTCTCTCTCCTCCATGTCCCTCTCTCTCCTCCGTGTCCCCCTCTCTCCTCCGTGTCCTCCTCTCTCCTCCGTGTCCTCCTCTCTCCTCCGTGTCCTCCTCTCTCCTCCGTGTCCTCCCCTCTCTCCTCCGTGTCCTCCCCTCTCTCCTCCGTGTCCCCCTCTCTCCTCCGTGTCCCTCTCTCTCCTCCGTGTCCCCCCTCTCTCTCCTCCATGTCCCCCGATCTCTCACACACCTCTCTCCTCCGTGTCCCCCTCTCTCCCCTCCGTGTCCCCCCCCTCTCTCCCCTCCGTGTCCCCCCCTCTCTCTCCTCCGTGTCTCCCCCTCTCTCCTCCGTGTCCCCCTCTCTCTCCTCCGTGTCCCCCTCTCTCTACCCTCCATGTCCCCCTCTCTCCTCCGTGTCCCCCTCTCTCTCCTCCGTGTCCCCCTCTCTCTCCTCCGTGTCCCCCTCTCTCTACCCTCCATGTCCCCCTCTCTCCTCCGTGTCCCCCTCTCTCTCCTCCGTGTCCCCCTCTCTCTCCTCCGTGTCTTCCTTTCTCCTCTCATTACATTCCACCATTATCACCTCACACAACCTCGTCTATAGCTCCGCCCACACAGGAGTCTGGTCACATGATCATGACGTCATCGCAGGTCCTTTAGTCCAGCGAGCTATGTAAGCTCCGCCCCTTCCTGTCTGGTCATGTGACCTCCTCCGGGTTCTCTCTGGACGGGAAGCGGCTACAGTGCGATAGTTTACATGTCTGTATTGTGCTGAAGAGAGAAGAACCGGAGGTGCAGGGGAGGGGCTTACATGGGGCTGTATGTGAGGAGGGGAAGGGGCTTACATGGGAGTGTATGTGAGGAGGGGGAGGGAGTGATGTAGTTACATGGGACTGTATGTGAGGAGGGGGAGGGAGGGATGTAGTTACATGGGACTGTATGTGAGGAGGGGGAGGGAGGGATGTAGTTACATGGGACTGTATGTGAGGAGGGGGAGGGAGTGATGTATTTACATGGGACTGTATGTGAGGAGGGGGAGGGAGGGATGTAGTTACATGGGACTGTATGTGAGGAGGGGAGGGAGTGATGTAGTTACATGGGACTGTATGTGAGGAGGGGAGAGTGATGTATTTACATGGCACTGTATGTGAGAAGGGGGAGGGAGTGATGTAGTTACATGGGACTGTATGTGAGGAGGGGGAGGGAGTGATGTAGTTACATGGAACTGTATGTGAGGAGGGGGAGGGAGGGATGTAGTTACATGGGACTGTATGTGAGGAGGGGGAGAGAGTGATGTATTTACATGGCACTGTATGTGAGGAGGGGGAGGGAGGGATGTATTTACATGGGACTGTATGTGAGGAGGGGGGAGGGAGTGATGTAGTTACATGGGACTGTATGTGAGGAGGAGGAGGGAGTGATGTAGTTACATGGGACTGTATGTGAGGAGGGGGAGAGAGTGATGTATTTACATGGCACTGTATGTGAGGAGGGGGAGGGAGGGATGTATTTACATGGGACTGTATGTGAGGAGGGGGGAGGGAGGGATGTATTTACATGGGACTGTATGTGAGGAGGGGGAGGGAGTGATGTAGTTACATGGGACTGTATGTGAGGAGGGGGAGAGAGTGATGTATTTACATGGCACTGTATGTGAGGAGGGGGAGGGAGGGATGTATTTACATGGCACTGTATGTGAGGAGGGGGAGGGAGTGATGTAGTTACATGGGACTGTATGTGAGGAGGGGGGAGGGAGTGATGTATTTACATGGGACTGTATGTGAGGAGGGGGAGGGAGGGATGTATTTACATGGGACTGTATGTGTGGAGGGGGAGGGAGTGATGTATTTACATGGGACTGTATGTGAGGAGGGGGAGGGAGGGATGTATTTACATGGGACTGTATGTGGGGAGGGAGTGATGTATTTACATGGGACTGTATATTTACATGTTTGTTTCCCCTTCCCTACATTTGATGTATACTTACCTGAGTCCGCTCCATATATGTCCAGTACCAGCTGTATATCCATTAATCGTCCATCGTGACGGCCCCATCTGACCGGTTACACATCAGGAGGGATGTGTAACTGATCTTTTTCCTTCTATTCCCCATCCCCCCATGTACAATACTGGGGTTCCCTTTAACCACTTCAGTACCCAACCATTTTGTGGTCCAGGACCAGACACATTTTCGGGTTTTTTTGTATGTGCGGTTTTGAGGGCTGTAACATTTTTCTCGTATGTCTCATTCAACTAATTTTTGCGTCTTTTTTGGGGACACATAAAGCTTTATTTTTATGTTGTTTTTATTTTTGAATGTGTTAAAAAAAATTTATAACCGGGAAAATATAAACAAAATAGGAGGGAAATTGTGTCTGGTTTTCAATTTATTGTTATTTTTTTTTATTTAATAACACAAAGTGCTACTGAAAAACTTTATAATATAGTTTTTCCTCTCCATTACGGTAATTTTTATTTTGTATGGTGTTGTTGGGGGTGGGGCTATAACCTTTAATAACAGCGTTTTATTAGCATATTATTTTATTTATTTATTTTTAATTATTTTTTTATTTTTTTTTACTTTTTTATTTTATTGTGTCCCCATAAGGTCATAAGAGACCTTTGGGGACATCTGATCACTTTTTTTTGTTAGGGAGGCTGATTTCTCCTATAACTGGGGCTGGTACATTTAGCCTCAGTTGCAGGAAGAATCCAGCCTCCTGCACGCAGCTATACATGGTATACAGAGCTGATCTGGGTCCTGCAGCTCTTGTAAGACACTGAGCCCGCCGGATCACGTGACCGCCGGGTCAGAGGGCGGCCGCATCATGGCGGCGCCCATAGCCATGTATACAGCGATCATTGAGTGCTGTATACACAGCGATCGAGATAGCAGAGAAGAGAATAAACCTTCCCTGTCTTCTCTCTGGGAGCTCCGGCTGAAGTTACAGCCGGCTCCCAGCTTCAGCAGCTGCGCGATCTCCATGCAGCTGCTGTGTTCTGATTGGATGTACCGATACGTCCTGTCAGAACTAGGCAACCACTTCCCGGACGTATATAGTCTATGGGCGGTCCAGAAGTGGTTAATGAATAGAAGCTGCAGTAGTCTCGCAGTATTACTATACTGTATACAGTTGTCAGCTGATCGGTGGACCTGCAGTAATGGAGTGGCAGGTCATAGGTGGGTGCTGTTTTCTTATGCTTGAGCCCAATATTTTGCTACTACTTAGGGGTTCTCCTGGGTGGATTTCAGCACTTACTTCCCCTGGCTTTTATGTCAGATGAACCAGGGGACTCTCAGCTGGTTCCAATACCGGGTTATATGATTGGATCCAGCACTTGCTCTCTCTGCTCTGCTGTGTTGATGTCTAGTTATCTAGGGGGCTGAATGAGAACATATAAAGGGCAACTTGGGGGCTGGATGCTTTTCCATTCTTGAAACCTGAGCCCAGAAAATCCTGGTTGACATCAGTGGGAGCTGAGACACAGTAACAGTGCCTGGCCACTACAAAGGGTTCAGAACCAAGTAGTTCAGACTCTGTGCACTGTATAGTACGGGGATCTAATAAATCCAAAGATACATCATTATAAAAGAAAAAATCATAATAAACGTTCTAAAGGAAACTTCTTAGAAACCCCTTTAAGGGTATGTTCACAAGGAGTTTTTTGCAGGCGGATTTTGACACGGATTCCGCCTCAAAATCCGCCTGCAAAAACCGCTTCTTATTCATTTCAATGGTAGTCACTCTCTTTTTTTTTTTTTTCCCACGAGCATTTTTATTTTTTTCACTGCATCAGCATCCTGCTAGCCACCCAGAATAGTAACATGGCGGAAAAGGTTTCAGCCACGTGAACATTCCCTTACTTTACTCCGAACTATTGGGTACTTTACTTTGACCCCCAAAATGTTTCGCCATGACTTTGGTTTTTAAAGACTCACTCAAAACACCTGTCATGTCCAACCAACTAATGTAGCGGTGATTCCAGTCTGTACATCATATAACCAGTGACCAACTATTCACCTCATGTCCAATGTCTACAAAGAGACCAAACATCATCTACACCCAAATATCTCATCACTATCACATTGTTATCTCCAGTTATTGTATTTTATTTCCATTGTCTCATCTTCTCTCCATTCAGGTTCCTACAATATAGAATCCTCTCAGTATCTTCTATAGAAGAAAATATTCCTGATTGTCCCATCAAGGATGGAAAGACACAGGAACAAGATGGCGGAAAGTCTATTAAATCTCACCCTAGAGATCATCTACCAGCTTACTGGAGAGGTGAGAGATTCTGATGATGTCATCATTACATCATTCTTATCTATAGTAATAACAGATGATAGGACTGGAGAGGTGATGGACTCTGGACATGTATGGAGTGAGATTTATTAATGTGTCTCCATATCTAGGATTGCACAGTAGTGAAGAAGACATTGGGGAGCCCCCTAACAGATCCTCAACCTCACCCTGTGATACAGGAGAAGATCAATGAACAGAAGATCCTAGAACTCACCTACAAGATGCTGGAGCTGCTGACTGGAGAGGTGACACTGCTGGGAATGCTGGGACATTATACAGTAACTGGAGGGGTCGGGGTGATGACTGTATCATTGTGTTGTCAGGTTCCTATAAGGTGTCAGGATGTCGCTGTCTATTTCTCCATGGAGGAGTGGGAGTATTTAGAAGGACACAAGGATCTGTACAGGGAGGTCAAGATGGAGGACCACCAGCCCCTCACATCAGCAGGTAATAGACATGACTATATACACATGGACTTCCATTATTTGTATGTACAGAATGAATTCAGTCCCTGTCTGTGTTTCCTACAGGTAGATCCAGTAAGAGGACAACCCCGGAGAGATGTCCCAGTCCTCTTCTTCCACAGGATGATAAGATAGATGGAGATATTCCCTATGATCTGTACAAGGAGGTCAAGATGGAGGATGACCAGCCCCTCACACCACCAGGTAATAGACATGAATATATATACATGGACTTTCATTATTTGTTTGTTTTTTTTAATTCGTTTTATTGAAAATTATATAACAGTACAATAATACAGTCAGGAAAATTACACTTGCAAAGAGCACATAAAGTACAAAGAAAATACACAGAGAACAAAGCATATTAGCATCTACAGTAGTACAACATACCGCCATAAGAGGCCGTGGACATCCCCAGCAGACATCATTTCTCAGGATCCGAAAGCGTCCAGCGCCGATCTTAATGAGGGAGCAGAGTATTGGGTTGCGGGGGAATCACGCCACGATCCCCATACCTTATAAAATTTCTGGGGGCAGACCCTCCCCTGTTATATATTTTGGTTAAATGGAAGGACTGATTTAATCAACTTCTGCCACTGGGATATCAGCGGAGATTTCAGGGCCATCCATTGCAGTGCGATTGCCTTCCTGGTTTAAAATAAACATTCCCGGAGAAAAATCCGAACATGATGCTGCCACAATTCCTCCTCCAGCACGCCAGAAAGACATACTTCGAGAGAAAAAGGGCCAGGCTGAGCTAAGACATTCACCAAAAGGTCCACAGCCCCCCCTCCAAAAGTTCTGCACAATTGGACAATCCCACACCATGTGCCAAAAATCCGCTCGAGGACAGGGGCACCTAAGGCAGTTCAGACCTGACTAACGACCCATCTTATGGAGACTGGCCGGGGTCAAAAAGCACTAATGTAGAATAAAGATTTGAATGAACTTATTATTGTCCAAAGTGAGGATCAAAGTGATCAGTGAGGAAAGGGCTTGTCGTATTTGAAGAAATCTAAAAAACTGATGACAAGGTATCTCAGGTGAGGCAGTCAAGGAGATCAGCAAGGGAGACCACACCATACCGCGACCAGGATTGAGCCCCGGGTAACCCAAAAGCGCAGGCAAGCCAGGATTATCCTATAAGGGGGTTGTTACTGGGGTATCAGAGTAGGAGGATACCTTCTGAGCCTGCCGCCAAACCTGCCCCGCTAAGATATGAATGGGCAAGAGCCTGCCCCTAAACAGCTGAGGTTGTTCCAACATTGGCCACAGAGTATGCAGATCCAGGTGGTGAGCCAGATGCGCCTCAGGTTCGCGGAGATGATCTGAGGAGAGCCAAGGCCTTAATAAGCGGAGCTGGCCCGCTATATAATAAAGGAACAGGTCGGGGAGCTAAGCACCGCCAAGCTGCTTTGGTTTTTGCAGAGCAAATAACTTCAACTTGGTTCTGGAGTGGCCCCAAATGAAGTAGATCATCAGGGAGTCCATGTGTTTAAAGAATCGGAGAGGCGAGGGCACAGCTGAGTGACTCAAAGCATATAGGCATTTGGGTAAAACAATCATCTTTATCAGGTTAATCCTGCCTGCTACCGATAAGGGCCATGCAGCCCAGGTCTGAAATTTAGTCTTAAAATGTGAGATAAGGGGGAAAATATTCTGATCTAGGAATCTCTTGTGATCTTTGGAAATACAATACCAAGATATTTACAGGCCGAAACCACTGACAACCCACACATCACATTCCCCTCCACCGCAGCCGATGTCCGGCTGATGTGCATGTAAGAGGATTTGGCCCAGTTCGTTCGCAGGCCCGAGTAGTTGCCAAATTTAACTATCAACGCCATGGCTCGGGGTAATGATACAGAGGGATTAGTCATAAACAGGAGAAGATCAATGGCATAAAGCGCGGTTCTCTCCTCCCAGGAACCAATGGTTAGACCTGTATAATCAGGGTCTTGTCGTAGTAGTATAGCTAGGAGCTCTACAGCCTGAGCAAACAGTAGTGGTGAGAGTGGGCAGCCCTGCCACGTGCCCTTACCCAATTAAAAATACGGAGACAGCGAGCCATTAATTGACAGCGCTGCTCAGGGGAATTATACAAAAGGGAAATCCAAGTAATGAAGCCATCTCCGAAACCAAACCTGTGTAAGGACTGCAAGAGGAAAGGCCATTCAACAGAGTCAAAGGCCTTGGTCGCGTCCAAGAAGGTCATCGCCCAATCCTCTGAAGAAGATACACCTATCTGAGGCACCACCTGGACGCGCCTGAGATTGTCCGAAGTAGATTTATCCGACATGAAACCCGTCTGATCAGGATGAACCAAATCCAAAACTACAGAATTAAGCCTATTTGCCAACATTTTGGTTAAAAGTTTATAATCTATATTCAACAGTGATATAGGCCTATACGAGTCACAGTCCAGCGGGTCCTTATCTGGCTTAAGCAACAGGATGATAGTAGCATCATAGAAGGACGCCGGGAGACTACGGCCCGCAAAGGCAGATTTATAGCAGTCCAACAATACAGGGAGAAGAATATCCTTATTTTGGGCATAAATCTCAACAGGGATACAGTCGGGGCCTGGGGATTTCTCCCTTGACATATCAGACAATGTCTAAAAAAAAGCACGCTGGTCATCCGTCAAAGTGGGAAAGGGGATGGACCCGAGGTATGCAGCCAGCTCTGGATCACCAAGCCCGAGTTTGGAGAGATACAAATCACTATAGTACTGAAAAAATCTGGTTCTAATATCTAAACTGTGAGACAGGGTCTCGCCCGTCGCCGAGTGCACCCAAAGAATAGCGGGAGAGGCTGTCTTCTGATGTACCAGATGGGCCAACAGACTGCTCGACTGATTGCCAAGTTTGTAGAATTTTTGTTTACTAAAAAATAGGGATCTGCGAGCCTTATTATGTAACGCATGCAAGTATTGCCCAGCCACTGGGATCTAGCCTCGTCAATTGAATTAGCTACATAAGCCGCCTCGAGAGACATACATTGATCAACCAGGGTATTTTCTAGCAAAGAGGACTCCCGTTTTATAAAGGAAATAGAGGATTTTATACAGCCTTTGAGATATGCTTTAGTGGTTTCCCACAAAAGGGACGGGGAGGTTTTAGGGGAGTTAACTGCAAGAAACACCTGAAGTTGGTCCGGTATCTTATCATTCAGCAAAGACTGCCATGGGCAGATAGGATGTTGACTGCAACAGGGAACAAGCCTTTACATTCCCAAAGGCATAGTCTATATGGGACAGGGCATGCCTATGAGCAGAGTAGCAAGAAAATACACGGCCATCTGGGAATGGAATCCTCCACAAGGTCTGCCATCCCAGCTCCTGGATCAGCTTAGCCATGGAGGTGGGACGAGAGGAGGGGAAGGATCCGACCCAGCCATAAATCGGTCTAAAGCATTATTAATTATTATTAGCATTATTATTTAATACCTTATTAAAGTTCCCCAAGCAAAGCACTACCGCACCAGGGAACTTAGACACAAACTGCGCCGCTCCTTGGAGCAAAGACAAGTCAGAGGCAGGAGGCAGATATACCCCAGGATTACACATAAAGTCGAGTCAATCCAAGCTTGGACAAACACATATCGTCTCTCAGGATCCCTCCCTACCAAATCCCGTTCCCATCGAAGTCTACGATGTACCAAAATGGACACTCCTCTAGAGAATGTAGTATGCATGGAGTGAGCAGCCCATTGGACCCACTGCTTCTGAAGCCATTTAGAATCATCCGGCACCAAGTGAGTTTCCTGAAGACTTACAATATGGGGATCAGCTCTCCTGATCTGAGAGAAAATAACACAGCGTTTGCAAGGACTACCCATACCCCTCACATTCCATGAAAAAACACTAAGTGACGCCATAGCACCTTGTAACTCTATGTATGATGGCCCGAGGCCTCACACCCGGTAGAACCAGCTGGTGTGAGATGCATCTGAACCCAACACATAGCAGCAAGTGGCAAACCAAAAATCGGGTATAAACATATACATAGATATAACAGAACAATGCGCCCACTGGAGGCGCTAGGAGATTGTCAAACATTAGAAAAACACTGGTCATACCAGCAACCGTGGTTACAAATAATGGGGAAGAAGTGCACCCAGAGTAGATGGTGTACGGGACACTATCTTAAAGGAACAAGACAGTATTAAGCTAAATAAGGTACATGTAACAAAGCCAAGATGAGGAAAACACAATAATTGTTTGAACACTCCGGGCCCCCGGGTGAACCAGAGCAATATAACATCCATCTTAATAATATAATAACGTCAAATATACTGTATAAGTCCGTGTATACAGTCCCGCAGGACCTCTCGCCACTAGGCACAAAGTCCATGCCGTGGAAATCGGTGCAGCAGGGATAGCCAGTCCTCCGCATCCTTGGGAGAAGTGAAGAAAATAAACCGGTCCCCATGAACTACCCAGAGCCTTGCAGGATAAACCATGGAGTACTGTATAGCTTTCTCACACAGTTTCCTCTTAATGGCCACAAAGAATGCTGTAGTTTTCTGAAGGGCAGCTGAAAAATCCGGAAAAATCGCCACCGCAGCTCCATTACATGTAATCTCTCCAACTTGGCGTGCGGTCCACAGAGCAGTATCACGATCAGTGCTGTTAATTAGACGAGTCAGTAAGGGGCGAGGAGATGCATCTTGAGGAGGAGGCCTGGCCGGGACTCTATGGGGCCCGTTCAACAGCAGATAATGGGCAACCGGCAAGGTATCGCTCAGCCGCTTTTCCACAAAGGAGCAAGGATCAACTCCCTCTGCCTGCCCCCAAGACCCAAGATTCGCAAGTTATTCCGGCATAGCCTATTCTCCAGATCATCGGCTGTCTGTGTGCAAAGGTTTGTTGCCCACTCTAGTTCCTGAATTTTAGCAGGAAGGGGTTGAACAGAATGTTCCACCTGAGAAACACAGTCTTCCACTTCACTCACCCTGCCCTGCAAAGTTTGAAAGTCCTGGCGAAGCAGGCCTAGGTCAATCTTGACTTCCTCAATTTTGCCAGTCAAAGAGGAGGTGCCGGCCTGGATTGCCTCCAACAGTTGCACAGTCACCTGTTTCAGCGTGGGTTCAGCATCCTCCACAGATAGGTCAGGAAGGGAGGCCACAGGTGAGGTGGGGGAAGGATGGGGTGCGGATCTAGCAAACCCCTGTAGACTTTCAAAAGTAGAAGCCAACTGTGAGCAACTCATTTTGGAGGGTTTGCGACAACTCTTCCTGCGTTCCGCAAGAGTGGGTATGATGACGGATAAGGGGACACAAGCTCACTGAGGCAAGCAACAACAGTCCCAAGATGACAAATGGATGTCTCATTGCGGGCACCGTATATACGGAAATACAAAAGTCCACTGTATGTAGGTAGAATGCCAGGAGGAGGAATAGGAGGGACACCAGATCTGCTGTGCAGGAGAGTCCACAATGAGGTTGCATGTACTGTGCAGGAGACAGCAGTAACTGTAATCCACGCAGGAGAGGGCAGAGGAAGGTCAGAAACAATCAGGAGACCTGGGGATCTCAGGCTCACCTTCCAGCTCCCTGTAATGGAGGCACCAGTCCACCGACGATCCAGCAGCAGCGCTGCGGTCCCAGCTAGAGGGCTACAGTTCAGCAGCAGGGCAGGATTAGGAGCAGATTTCAGTGAAGTCCCAGACAGCCGCACAGCACCCACCGTCGTTCAGAGACGTAGGGGAGCAGGAGGATGGCTGCTGGCCGCGGCAATAGAGGTAAGCTGCACCGCCGCCGGGACCGCAGGACGCCTGAAGCAACGCGGTGAAGGGTCCGCAGTGCGGAGGACACTGACAGGGATGCGTCACTGGAGGGTAGGCCCGGGGTGCCAGGTATCAGGATGGGTGCAGGATTAATTAGATTGCTCAGGACGGAGCTCCGCTACATGTGACAGTCCATGTTAGGTGCTAGCCACAACCCGACTTCCATTATTTGTATGTTCAGAATGAATTCACTCCCTGTCTGTGTTTCCTACAGGTAGATCAAGTAAGAGGACAACACCGGAGAGATGTCCCAGTCCTCTTCTTCCACAGGATGATCAGGTAGATGGAGATGTTCCCTATGATCAGTACAAGGAGATCAAGATGGAGGACCACCAGCCACTCACACCACCAGGTACTAGACATGACTATATACACTTGGACTTCCATTATTTGTATGTTCAGAATGAATTCAGTCGCTGTCTGTGTTTCCTACAGGTAGATCCGGTAAGAGGACAACACCGGAGAGATGTCCCAGTCCTCTTCTTCCACAGGATGATCAGGTAGATGGAGATATTCCCTATGATGTGTAGACGGGCTGTGACGTCCTTGTGGTCAGTCTTGTTGTATCCACCAGTATTAGATGTTTATACTTGTGTAATGAGAGATGGAGATGGAGGATAAAGCTGACCATAGACATTACATGTCTGGATCTTCGTACATTTTTCAGTAGTCACCATGCTATACCTATGCCCAGCTTCTAAGTGTTTGGCAGATAAATCCTGATATTATTTTTTTTTTTTTTCAATATTTATTTTACAGATTTTCCATCAGAATAAAGATCTGAACAATGTGTTGGCCGTAACAATAAAAGAAGAGCCCTCTGTGAGAGGAGATGAGGAGCGTGAGGAGGACATTCCTACAGCTAGCCACTTAGGTGAGTAGTCGCCACTGAATAAAGCACAGAAGATTCAGAGGTTTTACTCATTCACTGACTGCAACATTTTTAGTGGTGAGTGATTGGTGGTGGTCCAACACCCTAACACCCTGCTGATCAGCACCGAGCGATCAGGTAAATGAAGTAGGATCCCATGACAGAAGACAGCAACGAACATTCGCAATGGTAGTGTAAACTAAGCCTAAAAAAAGTTTTAAAAAGTATATATACTCGAGTTTAAGCCGACTTTTTCAGCACAGTTTTTATGCTGAAAAAGCCCCCCTCGACTTATAGTGGAGTCGGTTCTCCGGTCTCTGTGGGTCAGAGTAATGATGCACTAGCATGTCATCTGAGGGGATGGGGGGCGGCGGCGGCATTGTTACTGACCTAAGCCAGCCCAAGACAGGCGTTTTTTTTAAAAAAAAACAAAAACAAGCTGCATGTGACCTGTCCACCCACTTGGAATTCAGCCTGACTACAGCCAAGCTGAATATAGGGTATCTGCAGTGTCCCTATTAATGTCTTCCCAGCATCCGCCGTACTAGTACGGCGTCTGCTGGGTGTTTAACTATGGCTGCCCGGTGTTTGCTGTTTTATGTGCTGTTTTATGTGCTAATGCCCGTAGTCAGTGACCGATCGCAGGCATTAACCCCTCTTTCACCTCAGTCAAAGCTGACTTGGGCGCCATTTTCCGGAGCAAGCTTCGGAGCCTGTGTCCGTTTTTATGGCAGCCGGGAGCCTTGTGTTAACGCTCTCCAGCCTGTCATTCTATACTTTCTATTGCAGGCCCACATAAACTTGAAGCTGGCCTACTATTACAGTAAATTGACCTGTACCTTAAGAACTATAACTACTGCTTATTTTTGGAGTAGGGCTTATGATATCAAAGTCTTTTTTATTTTTTTTTTATTTTATCCTGATAGAGATGGATCCCAATATTTCTAATCCTGGGCCAAAACAAAAACGCAGGTCATACGAAGCTGGTTTCAAACTTAAGGTTGTGTCAAGAGCAGAAGAAAGCAATAACATTATTGCAAGTCAGGAATTTTGTGTTGCCGAAAAACAAGTGAGGGAGTGGCGGAAAATGAAAGCTGACTTGGAAAAGATTCCAAAGGCCAAAAAAGCTCGCCGTGGTTCAGTGGCTCCATATAAAGCTCTAGAGACTGAATTGCATAAATGGATTATGGAGTGTCATCAAAATGGTTACTATGTGACCCGCATGGGAATTCGCTTACGTGCCCTTCAGCTGGCTAAAGACACATTGAAAGCACCAGGCAGTGAAAATTTTGTTGCGTCAGCAGGATGGTGTTCCCGCTTCCTGAATAGATTTTCCTTATGTTTGGGGCGAAGAACAAAAATTTCACAGAAGTTGCCAACAGACCTTGATGAAAAAGTGATGTCGTTCCATTCATTCATCGTGAAACAACGAAGGATCCATAACTATGACCTGGGAGATATTGGGAATATGAATGAGACACTTATGACCTTTGATCTTCCAAGCGACAGAACTGTGCCAAGTTTGGGAGACCAATCTATTTTACTCAGAACCGCAGGAGATGAAAAAATCTATTTCACAGTCGTTTTGTCATGTTTGGCTAATGGAACCAAGCTGCGGCCTGTCGTTATTTTTAAAAGCAATACCTTGCCTGAAAAGGTCAACTTTCCACCACGGATTACAGTGCGTGCACATACTGATGGTTGGATGGATGAAGAGGGAACAAAAAAATGGCTGGAAGAAATTTGGAATGGGCGACCAGGAGCAGCCTCAAAGAATAAACCATCACTGCTAGTTTGGGATATGTTCAGAGCCCACACATGTGTTGCCACGAAAAAATTGGCAAAGTCTTCTCAAGTTACGTTGGCTGTTATTCCATGTGGGCTTACATCTGGATTGCAGCCTCTAGATGCGTATTTAAATAAACCTTTCAAAGACCGTGTGCGAAAGATGTGGCATGAATGGATGTCATCTGGTCAAGCCCGACTGCCAAAAGTTGAAAATCTGATGCAACCGGACATAGAATTGATAGCAAAGTGGGTTCGTGATGCGTGGGAAGAGATTCCAGAGGACATGGTGCAACGTGCCTTCAAGAAATGTGGCATTAGTAATGCTATGGATGGCAGTGAAGACTGCGCTTTGTATGAGAGCGACAGCAGTGAGGACTGTGAACTCAGTGATGATGACAATGTCTATACTGATGACCTCACACCGGCTAAAGCTGAAGCTCTGTTTGGACAGACAGATAATGCGGAATCCAGTTTTGAAAGCCTTTGACTCTTGTGTTATAGCTTGGTTGTTAACATTGTTTTCGTTAACCCTCTTTTCAACTTACAGAGCTAGTTTGCTAGTTTAGTGGGGGGGGGGGTTGTTTTTTTTTAAATAAATATTCAAAAACATTTAACCTACTGATGTCTCAGTTAATGTAATTTTATTGTTATCTATTTTAATTTTTGAAATTTTCTAGTAGCTGCTGCACTGCACCCCCCCAGGCTTATACTCGAGTCAATAAATTTTTCCAGATTTTTTGTGGTAAAATTAGGGGCCTTGGCTTATATATTCTTTTTTTTTTTTTTTTTTTTTCGATTGTGAGCCCCATAATAGGGATCACAAAGTACATTTTTTTCCCCCCTATGAGTATGTCTTTGTAGAATGGGAGGTAATCCACGCAAACACGGGGAAAACATACAAACTCCTTGCAGATGTTGTTCCTGGCGGAATTCAAACCCAGGACTCCAGCACTGCAAGGCTGCAGTGCTAACCACTGAGCCACCAGGTTGCCCCGCCTCGGCTTATATTCGGGTCGGCTTATACTCGAGTATAAGCCGACATGAAAGGACCAAGTGTTCTCAGTTTCATGGCCTTTCTGCAGTCCAAATCTGATAGACTGCCTACGACCTATTGAAGCCAAAGGAGACATAGTCGCTTCAGTTTTTCGTGTGGATCTTTTGTTAGAACATGTCCTATTTTGATAGGATCCTTTTATGATTCCTCACTGAGCATTACACTAGAAAAGAGTGATGACTGAAACATGTAGGAATGAGTATTCTGGCTTCCATCATTAGCTTCAGTCCCTGTCTGTGTTTCCTACAGGTAGATCCAGTAAGAGGACAACACCGGAGAGATGTCCCAGTCCTCTTCTTCCACAGAATGATCAGGTAGATGGAGATATTCTCTATGATGTATAGATGGGCTGTGAAGTCCTTGTGGTCAGTTTTGTTTCTTACTTTTCCTTTCTTCTGACCTTACAATTTTTATGTCACACTTTTAACTCAGGGTAAAGATGTGAGTGATATTAACGTCATGTTGATAAAAGAAGATCCCTATGTGAGTGGTGATGAGGAGTATGAGAAGGACATCCCTACAGGTAACTGCTCAGGTGAGAAGTCACCACTAAATAAAGCACAGAAGGGTCACTGATTCTCCTCATTCTCTTATTGCTTCAATTTTGTGCTATGCTGACGAGATCTACCAGATCAAAACAGCGCTGTCCATAGCTGGGAATCTGTTCCTTTTGGAATAGAAATACTAGTTTGGCAATAATCCCCGCATTATGTAATTAGGCGCACTAAACGAGTCATGCATGATGTTAAGGGGGCTGCCCCTTGAAGGCATCAAACAGAGGCACTGTTCTCCTAATTACATCCTGGAGAACAGATTTGCATATTTTTTATCAATTTTGTGTAGAATTTTTTTTCAGTTCTTTGTTCCGTTAGATCTTTCATCCATATTTTCCAAAGTTCAACCAAAATACAAAGTAAAGAGAAAACAGATGGAAAATGTAATATGAACAGCGGCTTGGTATGGAATATGAGGAGTTAGCCAGCATCAGTGATGACCATTATATCTACACTCACCGGCCACTTTATTAGGTACACCTGTCCAACTGCTCGTTAACACTTAATTTCTAATCAGCCAATCACATGGCGGCAACTCAGTGCATTTAGGCATGTAGACATGGTCAAGACAATCTCCTGCAGTTCAAACCGAGCATCAGTATGGGGAAGAAAGGTGATTTGAGTGCCTTTGAACGTGGCATGGTTGTTGGTGCCAGAAGGGCTGGTCTGAGTATTTCAGAAACTGCTGATCTACTGGGATTTTCACGCACAACCATCTCTAGGGTTTACAGAGAATGGTCCGAAAAAGAAAAAACATCCAGTGAGCGGCAGTTCTGTGGGCGGAAATGCGTTGTTGATGCCAGAGGTCAGAGGAGAATGGCCAGACTGGTTCGAGCTGATAGAAAGGCAACAGTGACTCAAATAGCCACCCGTTACAACCAAGGTAGCCAGAAGAGCATCTCTGAACGCACAGTACGTCGAACTTTGAGGCAGATGGGCTACAGCAGCAGAAGACCACACCGGGTGCCACTCCTTTCAGCTAAAAACAGGAAACTGAGGCTACAATTTGCACAAGCTCATCGAAATTGGACAATTGAAGATTGGAAAAACGTTGCCTGGTCTGATGAGTCTCGATTTCTGCTGCGACATTCGGATGGTAGGGTCAGAATTTGGCGTCAACAACATGAAAGCATGGATCCATCCTGCCTTGTATCAACGGTTCAGGCTGGTGGTGGTGGTGTCATGGTGTGGGGAATATTTTCTTGGCACTCTTTGGGCCCCTTGGTACCAATTGAGCATCGTTGCAACGCCAAAGCCTACCTGAGTATTGTTGCTGACCATGTCCATCCCTTTATGACCACAATGTACCCAACATCTGATGGCTACTTTCTGCAGGATAATGCGCCATGTCATAAAGCTGGAATCATCTCAGACTGGTTTCTTGAACATGACAATGAGTTCACTGTACTCCAATGGCCTCCACAGTCACCAGATCTCAATCCAATAGAGCATCTTTGGGATGTGGTGGAACGGGAGATTCGCATCATGGATGTGCAGCCGACAAATCTGCGGCAACTGTGTGATGCCATCATGTCAATATGGACCAAAATCTCTGAGGAATGCTTCCAGCACCTTGTTGTATCTATGCCACGAAGAATTGAGGCAGTTCTGAAGGCAAAAGGGGGTCCAACCCGTTACTAGCATGGTGTACCTAATAAAGTGGCCGGTGAGTGTATATATGTGTCTATCTAGTCTTGGGGGTGCTCCAGGGCCGGCAGCACCCAGTTTGCCGGGGGCAACTGCTCAACTGAGAAGGAAAACAAAACAGCCTTGGCCCCCCTTTCTCGCTACTGAGTTTCCACCAATAACCTCTGTCCATGTGTTGGCCGGATTTACTGGCTTGCACTTTATGCCAGGGAGAATGGACTACTAGCAGGATGGCTATCTATACTATTAGAAGTTCCTGCTTCCCAGTGACATACTGTCCTGTACCGATTCTAGTACTGGTTATAGTATAGGAGAGTATGGGACTCATAGTATCGTAGGTAACTATAATGCAGAGCGTCCTTTTCCTGACATAGTGGTCGGGCCACAAAGACAAATGGGTTATGCGTCCCTTGGCATAACCACACAGAGACCCGTTAATAAGTAATCAAACTCCAGGTACAAGTGGCGCACAATGAGCAGGACACAGTTTATTCTGATGCAAGGAGTAGTATTGAGGGGTGGGGAACATTTTTTTTATTAGATGCTGATATGCGAACTTGGTATTCTGGTGACTTTGTTATCATCATGTCGAACATCATGGGGCTGAGTTCCCACTCTACTGGGTGAAGGTGGTTGCTGCTCGAGATCTGCTGTACCATTCAGGACCCCTTTGATTTGCACCGCTGTCAGCTCCGGGTGTGTTGAACTTGCTTTCTTTGGACATCAAAGTGCTTAGGGTTCTCCGTTGTTTGTTCAAATAGAAGACTGTCACAAGATTGTCTGATTGAAGAAGAACCTTGAAACCTTGATGAGCCTGGAAATGTATCGAGGCTAGTTTGATAGACCTGTGTTCTTACTTGTTGGAAGACAATATTTTGTCTACAAGGCTCCAAAGTCTCAGTAGTCATTTCTGGTCTACATGCGTACTCCAGCACCAGGAGGATGCACCTGTAGGGAGGACGGTCTGGAGTTCGAGTTAGATGTTATTCCTGAAGAAGAGTGACATTTAATTCACCACCTGAGATCTCAAATTGCAATACTCAAGATCTGAAGACTTGACACCTATCCCATTTGTAGCTGGAGGAGCCTCAAGTGTGCTTTTGCGTACAGAAAGGCATCTATGGACAATGTCATGAAGCTCAGTACTTGCATGACTCCTCTGAATGATATCATGATCTGAGAAATCAGATGACGTATTGACACCCGAGTTGTATTTATTCTGGGAGTAATTTCAGTTGATGTCACATCTGGGGCTTCACTTCTGCCCTTACTCTGTATCAACCAGTGATTGATGTCACTTCTGTTATTACCGGAAGTATATGAGAATGTTTCGGATAACACAGCCATGCAACTTACACAAGGTAAGAAACCCAAAACAAAGCTCCTGCTGGTGAACCAAGACTGTTGAACAATGGCTGCCATCTTGGTACACCCTCATCGCAGAAGGACAAGGACTCTTCCTAAGCCTGGAAAACCATCCCTGATTTAAGGATAGAGACTCCACGACCTGTCCTCATGTATGAACCTATGATAGAAAAAAAAAAAACACTTCTGCTTATTGTGTCCTATTTATTTGTGGAGATTTATAACATATTTACTGCATATTAACCTGTCCCCATGTGGTTATGCTTAGGGAGCCATAAGCTATTTGTTTTGTGTTGTCAAGGACGACTAGGAAATATAGAATATTACAAAATCGAATCTCGCCTTACAGCACATTATGTGACGGAGTAAATTCAGGGCCAGTCTGCAGTCTAAATCTGATGGACAACCTGCTGAAGCCAAAGGAACCTTACACGCTTCTGTTTTTGATGTGGACCCACAATTCGAACGTGTGCAACTCGGATCTGTTCACCGACGTCCGAGTTGAACATTTCTTTGTGCGGTCTGAGATTAGCTTGTTCTACGCTGTACTTCAGTTAGTAGATAAATGAACTGTATAGAAATATTTGAAATAATTTTTAGGTTATAGTGTACAAAAATAAGATCTCTTGGTTTTCTTGTCAGATGACTGTACCTGGAGCTCAGAGGGACATCTGATAGCTACAGATTATAAAGCAGAGGATCATGGTATCACACAAGATCCATATGAAGAACATGCTATTACCCCAGATATACCCTCAGACATTCACAGCAAAGATCTGTCGTCTGATCCTGTTATACAAGACCAATCTTCTCATCCATCAGAGACTGTGACGCAAAATAAAAGTCACAGAAAGGGAGAACATCAAAAAAATCACACAGATAGGCCATACTCGTGTTCAGAATGTGGGAAATGTTTTAAGCAAAAATCCGACCATGATAGACATCAGAGACTTCACACAGGGGAGAAGCCATATACATGTTCAGAATGCGGGAAATGTTTTGCCCACCGATCGGGTTTTAATTTACATCAAATAATTCACACAGGAGAGAAGCCATTCTCATGTTCAGAATGTGGGAAATGTTTTGCCCACCAATCAGCTCTTATTTCACATAAAATAATTCACACGGGAGAGAAGCCGTTTACGTGTTCAGAATGTGGAAAATGTTTTCGACGCAAATCAGAACTTATTAGACATCAAAGAACTCACACAGGAGAGAAGCCCTTTTCATGTTTAGAATGTGGGAAATGTTTTACCCAAAAATTATATCTCAGTGCACATCAGAGAACTCACACTGGCGAGAATCCATTTGCATGTTCAGAATGTGGGAAATGTTTTATCTATGAACGGGCTCTTATTGCACATCAAAGAATTCACACAGGAGAGAAGTCTCTTTCATGTTCAGAATGTGGGAAATGTTTTGCCCGCCAACGGGGTCTTATTGAACATCAGAGAACTCACACAGGAGAGAAGCCATATACATGTTCAGAATGTGGAAAATGTTTTGCCCACCAATGGGGTCTCATTTCACATCAAATGATTCACACAGGAGAGAAGCCATTTTCGTGTTCAGAATGTGGAAAATGTTTTCGACGCAAATCAGAACTTACTAGACATCAAAAGCGTCACACAGGGGAGAAGCCATATTCATGTTTGGAATGTGGGAAATGTTTTTCTCTGCTATCGGGTCTTTCCAGACATCTGCTAATTCACACAGTGTAAACGCTGTTTTCATGTTCAGTATGCAGCAAATATTTTACTCACAAATCAAAATTTCTTAGAAATCTTTCGCAGGACAGTAACCACTCTATTGTCTTCTTGACAAATATTATAAGAAAAATATAACTGTAACATAGTAAAGGCTATTTAGTTAGGGTAGATTTGGGACTTGTACCTACCTTTGATCAAATCTACCTCTTCAAGACTCAATGAAATTTGTAAGGGTAATTTTGTCAAGATCCCCAATGGATTGCTCGAAGTTCTACTTCTGACTGTGGAATAAAGCTAAAGCCTGAAAACATCTTCCAGTATCTTTCGCACCAGAAGACCTGCAAACCTTGGATTATGTCCATGTTACGAAACTCACTGGACATACTGACGGCTGGATGGATGAAGAGGGAACAAATAAATGGCTGGAAGAAATTTGGAATGGACAACCAGGAGCAGCCTCAAAGATAAAACCATCACTGCTAGTTTGGGATATGTTCAGAGCCCACACGTGTTGCCACGAAAAAATTGGCAAAGTCTTCTCAAGTTACGTTGGCTGTTATTCCATGTGGGCTTACATCTGGATTGCAACCTCTAGATGCGTATTTAAATAAACCTTTCAAAGACCGTGTGCGAAAGATGTGGCATGAATGGATGTCATCTGGTCAAGCCCGACTGCCAAAAGTTGAAAATCTGATGCAACCGGACATAGAATTGATAGCAAAGTGGGTTCGTGATGCGTGGGAAGAGATTCCAGAGGACATGGTGCAACGTGCCTTAAAGAAATGTGGCATTAGTAATGCTATGGATGGCAGTGAAGACTGCGCTTTGTATGAGAGCGACATCAGTGAGGACTGTGAACTCAGTGATGATGACAATGTCTATGCTGATGACCTCACACCGGCTAAAGCTGAAGCTCTTTTTCACAGACAGATAATGCGGAATCCAGTTTTGAAAGCCTTTGACTCTTGTGTTATAGCTTGGTTGTTAATATTGTTTTCGTTAACCCTCTTTTCAACTTACAGAGCTAGTTTAGTGGGGGGGGGGGGCGGTTGTTTTTTTTAAAATAAATATTCAAAAACATTTAACCTACTGATGTCTCAGTTAATGTAATTTTATTGTTATCTATTTTAATTTTTGAAATTTTCCTGTAGCTGCTGTATTCCACCTCCCCAGGCTTATACTCCAGTCAATAAATTTGTCCAGTTTTTTTGTGGTAAAATTAGGGGCCTTGGCTTATTTTTTTTTTATTTTTTTTTATTTTTTCCCCTATGAGTATGTCTTTGTAGTATGGGAGGTAATCCATGCAAACACGGGGAAAACATACAAACTCCTCGCAGATGTTGTTCCTGGCGGAATTCAAACCCAGGACTCCAGCACTGCAAGGCTGCAGTTCTAACCACTGAGCCACCAGGTTGCCCCGCCTCAGCTTATATTCGGGTCGGCTTATACTTGAGTATAAGCCGACATGAAATGACCAAGTGTTCTCAGTTTCATGGCCTTTCTGCAGTCCAAATCTGATAGACTGACTACGACCTAGTGAAGCCAAAGGAGACATAGTTGCTTCAGTTTTTCATGTGGATCTTTTGTTAGAACATGTCCTATTTTGATAGGATCCTTTTATGATTCCTCACTGAGCATTACACTAGAAAAGAGTGATGACTGACCGAAACATGTAGGAATGAGTATTCTGGCTTCCATCATTAGCTTCAGTCCCTGTCTGTGTTTCCTACAGGTAGATCCAGTAAGAGGACAACACCGGAGAGATGTCCCTGTCCTCTTCTTCCACAGAATGATCAGGTAGATGGAGATATTCCCTATGATGTGTAGACGGGCTGTGAAGTCCTTGTGGTCAGTTTTGTTTCTTACTTTTCCTTTCTTCTGACCTTACAATTTTTATGTCACACTTTTAACTCAGGGTAAAGATGTGAGTGATATTAACGTCATGTTGATAAAAGAAGATCCCTATGTGAGTGGTGATGAGGAGTATGAGGAGGACATCCCTACAGGTAACTGCTCAGGTGAGAAGTCACCACTAAATAAAGCACAGAAGGGTCACTGATTCTCCTCATTCTCTTATTGCTTCAATTTTGTGCTATGCTGACGAGATCTAACAGATCAAAACAGCGCTGTCCATAGCTGGGAATCTGTTCCTTTTGGAATAGAAATACTAGTTTGGCAATAATCCCCGCATTATGTAATTAGGCGCACTAAACGAGTCGTGCATGATGTTAAGGGGGCTGCCCCTAGAGGGCAGCAAACAGAGGCACTGTTTTCCTAATTACATCCTGGAGAACAGATTTGCATATTTTTTATCAATTTTGTATAGAATTTTTTTTTTGTTCTTTGTTCCGTTAGATCTTTCATCCATATTTTCCAAAGTTCAACCAAAATACAAAGTAAAGGGAAAACAGATGGAAAATGTAATATGAACAGCGGCTTGGTATGGAATATGAGGAGTTAGCCAGCATCAGTGATGACCATTATATCTATATATGTGGCTATCTAGTCTTGGGGGTGCTCCAGGGCCTGTCAGCACCCAGTTTGCTGGGAGCAACTCCTCAACTGAGAGGAAAGCAAAACAGCCTTGGCCCCCCTTTCTCGCTACTGAGTTTCCACCAATAACCTCTGTCCATGTGTTGGCCGGATTTACTGGCTTGCACTTTATGCCAGGGAGAAGGGACTACTAGCAGGATGGCTATCTATACTATTAGAAGTTCCTGCTTCCCAGCGACATACTGTCCTGTACCGATTCTAGTACTGGTTATAGTATAGGAGAGTATGGGACTCTTGTCGTGTCGTAGGTAACTATAATGCAGAGCGTCCTTTTCCTGACATAGTGGTCGGGCCACACAAGACAAATGGGTTTTGGGTCCCTTGGCATAACCACACAGAGACCGGTTAATAAGTAATCAAACTCCAGGTACAAGTGGCGCACAATGAGCAGGACACAGTTTATTCTAATGCAAGCAGTAGTATTGAAGGGTGGGGAACTTTTTCTATTAGATGCTGATATGCGAACTTGGTATTCTGGTGACTTTGTTATCATCATGTCGAACATCATGGGGCTGAGTTCCCACTCTGCTGGGTGAAGGTGGTTGCTGCTCGAGATCTGCTGTACAATTCAGGACTCCTTTGATTTAAACCGCTGTCAGCTCCGGGTGTGTTGAACTTGCATTCTTTGGACATCAAAGTGCTTAGGGTTCTTCCTTGTTTGTTCAAATAGAAGACTCACAACCTTGATGAGCCTGGAGATGAATCGAGGCTAGTTTGATAGACCTGTGTTCTTACTTGTTGGAGGACAATACTTTGTCTACAAGGCTCCAAATTCTCAGTAGTCGTTTGTGGTCTACATGCAAACCAGCACCAGGAAGATGCACCTGTAGGGAGGACGTTCTAGAGTTCGAGTTAGATGTTATTCCTGAAGAAGAATGACATTTAATTCCCCACCTGAGATCTCAAATTGCATCATTCAAGATCTGAAGACTTGACACCTATCCCATTTGTAGCTAGAGGAGCCTCAAGTGTGCTTTTGCGTACAGAAAGGCATCTATGGACAATGTCATGAAGCTCAGTACTTGCATGACTCCTCTGAATGATCTCATGATCTGAGAAATCAGATGACATATTGACACCCGAGTTGTATTTATTCTGGGAGTAATTTCAGTTGATGTCACATCTGGGGCTTCACTTCTGCCCTTACTCTGTATCCACCAGTGATTGATGTCACTTCCGTTATTACTGGAAGTATATGAGAATGTTTCGGATAACACAGCCCTGCAACTTACACAAGGTAAGAAACCCAAAACAAAGCTCCTGCTGGTGAACCAAGACTGTTGAACAATGGCTGCCATCTTGGTACAACCTCATCGCAGAAGGACAAGGACTCTTCCTAAGCCTGGAAAGCCATCCCTGATTTAAGGATAGAGACTCCACGACCTGTCCTCATGTATGAACCTATGATAGAAAAGAAAAATGCACTTCTGCTTATTGTGTCCTATTTATTCCTGGAGTTTGATTACTTGTTTACTACGAATTACGCTGGGTTCACACTAGCGTTCGGGTCTTCGTTCTCAGCTTTCAGACTGTCAGAGCAGGTACAGTCGTGAGCGGCAGTGAGCGTTTTATGCTCTCCGCCGCGAAACCAGTTTTTTAAAATCGGACACAGAGTAGTGCATGTCTGATTTTAAAAACCCGGTTTCGCAGTGGAGAGCATAAAACGCTCACCGGCGATCACAGCCGGACATCTTTCAATCCCATTCAAATGAATGGGTATGAAAGAGTCCAGCAGGTTTCCGTCTCCTGCTCTGTTTTGTGCAGGAAACAAACCTGTATGAACGGAGACCGGGCGCAGATGTGAACGAGCCCTTAACCTGTCTCCATGTGGTTATGCTTAGGGAGCCCTAAACCATTTGTTTTGTGTTGTCAAGGATGACTAGGAAATATAGAATATTACAAAATGGAATCTCGCCTTACAGCACATTACGTGACGGAGTAAATTCAGGGCCAGTCTGCAGTCTAAATCTGATGGACAACCTGCTGAAGCCAAAGGAACCTTACACGCTTCTGTTTTTGATATGGACCCACAATTCGAACATGTGCAACTTGGATCTGTTCACCGACGTCCGAGTTGAACATTTCTTTGTGCGGTCTGAGATTAGCTTGCTTTACGCTGTACTTCAGTTAGTAGATAAATGAACTGTATAGAAATATTTTAAATAATTTTTAGGTTATATTGTACAAAAATAAGATCTCTTGGTTTTCTTGTCAGATGACTGTACCTGGAGCTCAGAGGGACATCTGATACCTACAGATTATAAAGCAGAGGATCATGGTATCACACAAGATTCATATGAAGAACATGTCATTACCCCAGATCTACCCACAGCCATTCACAGCAAAGATCTGTCGTCTGATCCTGTTATACACGTCCAATTTTCTGATCCATCAGAGACTGTGACGCAAAATAAAAGTCACAGAAAGGGAGAACATCAAAAAAATTACACAGATAGGCCATACTCGTGTTCAGAATGTGGGAAGTATTTTAAGCAAAAATCCGACCATGATAGACATCAGAGACTTCACACAGGGGAGAAGCCATATACATGTTCAGAATGTGGGAAATGTTTTGCCCACCGATCGGGTTTTAATTCACATCAAATAATTCACACAGGAGAGAAGCCGTTCTCGTGTTCAGAATGTGGGAAATGTTTTGCCCACCAATCAGCTCTTATTTCACATAAAATAATTCACACGGGAGAGAAGCCGTTTACGTGTTCAGAATGTGGAAAATGTTTTAGACGCAAATCAGAACTTATTAGACATCAAAGAACTCACACAGGAGAGAAGCCCTTTTCATGTTTAGAATGTGGGAAATGTTTTACCCAAAAGTTATATCTCACTGCACATCAGAGAACTCACACCGGCGAGAAGCCATTTGCATGTTCAGAATGTGGGAAATGTTTTGCCCATGAACGGGGTCTTATTGCACATCAAAGAATTCACACAGGAGAGAAGTCTCTTTCATGTTCAGAATGTGGGAAATGTTTTGCCCACCAACGGGGTCTTATTGAACATCAGAGAACTCACACAGGAGAGAAGCCATATATATGTTCAGAATGTGGAAAATGTTTTGCCCACCAATGGGGTCTCATTTCACATCAAATAATTCACACAGGAGAGAAGCCATTCTCGTGTTCAGAATGTGGAAAATGTTTTCGACGCAAATCAGAACTTACTAGACATCAAAGGCGTCACACAGGAGAGAAGCCATATTCATGTTTGGAATGTGGGAAATGTTTTTCTCTGCAATCGGGTCTTTCCAGACATCTCCTAATTCACACAATGTAAACGCCGTTTTCATGTTCAGTATGTAGCAAATAATTTACTCACAAATCAAAATTTCTTAGAAATCTCACACAGGATAATAATCACTCTATTGTTTTTTGACAAATATTATAAGAAAAATATAACTGTAACATAGTAAAGGCTATTTAGTTAGGGTAGATTTGGGACTTGTACCTACCTTTGATCAAATCTACCTCTTCAAGACTCAATGAAATTTGTAAGGGTAATTTTGTCAAGATCCCCAATGGATTGCTCGAAATTCTACTTCTGACTGTGGAATAAAGCTAAAGCCTGAAAACATCTTCCAGTATCTTTCGCACCAGAAGACCTGCAAACCTTGGATTATGTCCATGTTACGAAACTCACTGGTTTGACTTCCTAGGTCAGTTTTTCATACACTAGATTCAATTGGAAGAAAAAAACATAATTAAACTTGAAATAGCTCTTTAACCACTTCAGTACCGGGCCAATTTGTGGTCCAGGACCAGACATGTTTTATGTTTATTTTGCATGTGCGGTTTTGAGGGCTGTAACATTTTTCTCATACGTCTCATTCAACTAATTTTTGCGTCTTTTTTTCGGGGACACATGGGGCTTTATTTTTATGTTGTTTTTATTTTCGAATTTGTTTAAATTTTTTTTTTTATATCCAGGAAAACATAAACCAAATAGGAGGGAAATTGTGTCTGTTTTTCGCTTTTCACTTTTTTTTTTTTTATTAAATAACACAAAGTTCTACTGAAAAACTTCATAAAATAGTTTTTCCTCTCCGTTACGATAATTTTTATTTTGTATGGTTTTGTCGGGGGTGGGGCGATAACCTTTAATAACGGCATTTTATTGGAGTATTATTTTATTTATTTTTTAAATTATTTTATGTAATTTTTTAAACTTTTTTTTAAAAAATTTTATATTTTTTTTTTCAGATGGTGTCCCCATAAGGTCTTAATAGACCTTTGGGGACATCTGATCACTTTTTTCTTGGTTAGGGAGGCTGATTTCTCCTCTAACTGGGGCAGGTACATTTAGCCCCAGTTGCAGGAGGAATCCAGCCTCCTGTACATTGTATATACAGCTTCCAGAGCTGATCTGGGTCCTGTAGGACCCAGCAGCTCTTGTAAGACACTGACACCGACGGATCATATAACCGCCAGGTCAGAGGACGGCTGCATCATGGCAGTGTGCATAACTGTGTATACAGCGCTCAATGAGTGCTGTATACCCAGTGATCAAGAAAGCAGAGAAGGGAATAAACCCTCCCTGTCTTCTCTCTGGGAGCTCCGGCTGAAGTTACAGCCGGCTCCCAGCATCAGCAGCTGCTCGATCTTGCGTAGCCGCTGTGTTCTGACAGGACGTACCGGCACGTGCTGTCAAAACAAGGCAACCACTTCCCAGATGTAAATACTCTATGGGCGGTAGTGCTTAAGGCGTTTTCCAGTTTAAAAAATACAGGGCTTGAAAAGGACAAAAAAAAAAGTTTCCACTTATGTTCAGCAGTGACTCACCCCAGTGGGGACCCGGGCGTTGTTAGACTGACAGTGGATTGATGGAGGTGAGCATAAGTATAGTTATTTTTTTTCCAGTTGTTTATAGACCCTTATATTAATTTAGAAAACAACTGGAGACCCCTTTATTGCCAGTCAAAAACAGCTGATATAGATTTTATTTTTTTCACCCTAAATCTAAGTACCATATATACTCGAGTATAAGCCAACTTTTTCAGCACAGTTTTTATACTGAAAAAGCTCTCCTCGGCTTATACTCGAGTCAGGGTCCACAGAGAACTGAAGGATATGCATAAGTTAAACGAAGGGGAGGTCCTTCTGTGCTACTGCTCTGTGATTGGCTTGTCATGTAAGGTCACGTGACTGTAGCCACTAGAATGTAAGATCTGACGATAAGTCAGTGGCCGGGATTCATTGTGTCTTATAGAAGATGTCTGTCGTATGGAGGAGAGGAAGTTACAGTAAAACACAGGTACCTGCTGTGCCCATTACTCTGCCTATTAATGTCAGGCATTTGGGGTTATTAATTTAGTTTCAGTAGCTCCATGTGCCTCACATTAATAACAGTTACCCCATCATGTCCCTCATATTAACCCCTGTGTGCCCCATATAAGAGTTACTAATATGTGAGACACATGAGGGTACTAATGAAGGACCTTAGTTATGAAGATACCTAATTATTACCTCCATATGTCCCACATATCAGTAACTGAGGCACACAGAGGGTTAATGTGAGGGACATGATGGGGTTAACTGCTATTACTAGGATCCCCATGGAGTTACTAAGCTGCAATACACATGCCCAGCCTTTTTATCTGCAATGGTGGATTCGCCCCCTCGGCTTATACTCGAGTCAATAATTTTTCCAAGTTTTGTGGTAAAATTAGGGGCCTCGGCTTATATTCGGGTCGGCTTATACTCGAGTATATACGGTAGCTTTTTTTCAATACTAGATGCTGATTCCTTGAAAGAGTTGAATAAAGATAATATATTCATAGATTTATGTTACAAGAGGTTTGGGATAATCTTCATTAGGAAATAAAGGTTGCATTACTTTTACAACTATTGGAATAAAATTCAAAGCAGGAGGTCACTGATTTGGGGGGTCACATAATATATATAATTTAAATGGATTTTTTCACCAAAGATACTTATCTCATCTTGTATCCAGACTACAGGTATAACATGTGTGGTAAATGTACTGCTATATACCATACAGAGCCTGTATATACCTCCATGTCCTGCCGTATCTCATCTTGTATCCAGACTACAGGTGTAACATCTGTGGTAAATATACTGCGGACCTGCTGACGGAACGGGAAGCCCCACAAATATGGAATACGGTGATGAGTCAGGACATCCAACAGGGGTTTGAGGGCCCGACGTTTCGCCAGAGTGAGCCGGGAGAGGTCCGGAAGGAGCGTCAGAGGGTGGTCCTTGTAAAGGATCTGGGCCGAATCCCTGGCCTTTCCCATGATCGCCTCTTTCAGTTGGTAACGATGAACCCGACAAATAACATCCCGGGGAACATCAGAGTCGGGTGTGTGCAGGCCCAGTGATCGATGCGCGCGATCAAGTTCCAGAGGAGAGTCCAGGGGAACACCCAGGAGCGAGTTAAACACAGATCGTAAGGCACCATCCAGCTGATTAGGGTCAACAGATTTCGGGAGGCCCCGGACGCGGATGTTATTCCGCCTATTACGGTTCTCCAGATCGTTTATAGTATCAGTCAAGCGCTGAAGTTGGCGGGCATGAGCCTGAAGAACAGAAACCTGTACAGAAAGTTGCTCAGAGGCGGAGGAGGCAGAGGATTCAACAGCGGTCACACGGAGCTCCAGGCGCCGGACGGAAGAAGAAACAGCAGACAGTTCAGCTTTATACGATTGTTCCAGGCGCAAAACATAAGCCTCCATGTCAGCCTTAGTAGGTATGGAGCCAAGGGTAGCAGAGAGGCGGCGCAGTTCTCCCAAAGCATCCCCCAAACACACATTATCAGCAGAGGCCGCCGGGGCGTGGGAGGTTGGGTTATCCATGTCACCCTCACGGTTGTCAGGAGGTAGGGTAGAGGGGCCGCCACTAGGCAAATGTAGAGGGGGAGGCCCTGCAAGCAGCCATGGGGAAGTAAGTCCAGGGGAAGCTAGTCCCAATCCAGAGCCCTGAGCCATGGGAGGCCGTGGAGGGAGAACAGGGGTGCTGCAGGTTCCAGGGAGAGCCATCTGTGCAGAGGAGGGAGACAGTGGAGGCCAGTCAGTGTCCATAGCGGAGGAAGAGGCAAGGGGGGAGGCAATAGTACCTCCTAGCAAGTCCTGTGGAGCACCGGCAGACGAGGGGAAGCAGGAGTCCTGGGTCGGGTCCCCCACAGAGTCCTGGCCAGGGCTGGAAGCCAGAGGAGCAGCCTGATGATCCTGAGATGCGGTGCTGCGGCCGACGCCATGAGGAGGCGGGCTGTCGGGAGAAGGAGGAAGCGCTGCAGGCTGCGAGGACACAGCGGTTGCCATCTTGGATCTGGACAGCGCGGCACCCGGAGCGGAGAAGAAAGGATGCAGACCAGCCTTAGAGGACATCGCCGGCGGCTGAGAAGAGGATCGGGAAGGTCCACGGCGGTTTCTCCCCATGAGGAGGTAAGTATAGAGCCGGTTGGAGAGGTGAACAGGGCAGCCCGAGGAGACACCGGAGAGGAGCTCACAGCACGCACGTCCTCACACCGCCATAGCTAGGCCACGCCCCCCTCTGCAGAGTTTTAAAGATTTTCTCTAACTTTCTTAGTGGTCACAGTCTGTTATCTTGATCGGCTGCCATGGATACGACCACCAATGCAGAAACTTTCTAAGGTCAGAAAATCAGCCATGATTTCTTTATTGTGGCCGGGATCTCTTCTCATACATGTAGTGTCCCTATCTGATAACCCGGCTACAATAAGAAAATCATAGCTGGGTTCCTGACAACTCCCAGACCATAGAAAAATATATCTCCTTTCTTCCTCAGAATTTCGTCTTCTTCCTCCTGCTATTCCTCCGCGGAGAAAAGCGGCGTCCAAAATGAAGCACCTCACATGTGCCACCTGCAGGATTCCGCTTCCTGACGACTCCCAATACCGATTTTGTCGGGGATGTAGAGCCCCCTCCTCTGAGGCGACCCCCATGCGAGAGATGGTATCCTGGGTGAAGGGTTTCATCCAGGATTCCATGAATAGAATGGAGACTACCGTCTCCCACCTGGCCAAGAGACCGCGTCTGGAACCGTGCGAGTTGTCTCTTCCACCCTTGGAGAACCTAGGCCTCAGGGATGTGGAGTCTTCGGAGGACGATAAAGAGATCTTCCCCATGGAGAAGATTTCTAGGGTGTTTAAGACACTCAGGATCAGAGACTGGGATGGCGGAGAAGGCTCAAGCCGCAGGTCCCGCACTTTCAGACCCACGTCGGAGATGCTCCGCCTGATGGAAGAAGAGTGGAGGCGTCCGGAGAAGCCTTTTGCCCTTTCCAGACGATTTAAAGCATTGTTCCCCGTCTCTGAAGCCCAGTTAAAATCGTGGGGTCCCCCGCCCAAAGTAGATGTGGCGGTGGCGAAATTGTCCAGGCATACGGTCCTCCCAACAGAAGACGGGTCGAGCCTGAGGGATCCTATGGATCGACGGGTGGAAGGATCCCTGAGACGAATCTACTCGGCCTCCTCTGCCCAAGCCTCTCTTGGCATTGCTGCCAATGAAGTGGTCATTGGCTTGCGGGCAGAGCTTTCGTCTCTCTCGAAGGACATCGACTCCGGAGTGGACTGGGACAACCTCTTGGCGGCGATGTCGGACATCACCTTGCTGGTGGATCACTTGACCGAGGTCACCCACTTTGAGACCAAATTGGCCGCCAAATCGATGGCATTATCCACAGCCACTCGTCGACCCCTGTGGCTGAAGCCCTGGAGGGCCGACCTCACCTCCAAGAACAGCCTATGCAGCCTCCCCTTTGAACCCGGCTGGCTGTTCGGGAAGGAGCTCGACCGCATCATGGAGGGATTGGCCGACTCCAAGGGCAAAAATCTACCACGGCCCTTTGAAGGACAGAGCTCCTCCTTTCGGGGACGGGGAGCCTCTAGAAGAGGGTCCAGAGGCCAGAGGCGGTCCGGCAGAGGAAGAGGTCGGGGCTCCTCTTGTTGGCATAAGCGTGCCTCCTTCTAATTTCCCCACTTCTCCCCCCCCCCTCACCATCCAGGGGTGAACCTACCCCCTTCGCCGCCCGAGGCAAACTACAGAAAGCCCCCCCCCCCCAGAGAAGGGGGCGGAGCGGAGGGGGCGTGGCAAAGTGAAGGGGGGGGGGCTTCGCGCCGTTCGCAGGCAGAGAGCAGGCCCGGAGAGGACCTGCTCTCTGCCTGAGTGTGAGGGGAGGCTGCTGGAGCAGCGCTGCTCCAGTGGCCTCCCCAAACCACCGCTTAACCATCAGCACCCGGCAAACCCTGCCCTGGTGGACCCATCTGCGAGATGGGAAGTCCTCAGTCCAGCCCGCCTGGACCCTGTTGACTACAGATGCCTCCCTCACAGGCTGGGGAGCTCATCTGTGAGAGACCCCGATACAAGGTACATGGAATCAGCGGGAGAGGACGTGCTCATCAAATTGGCGCAAGCTTACCGCAGTTCATCGAGCTCTTCTGCACCGGTTCTGCAGGGAAAAGCGGTCAAGGTAAGGTCGGACAATCTGACGGCAGTCCATTACATCAACAAGCAGGGAGGAACCAGGTCCCCCTCGCTCCTACAAGTCACCAACCATATCTTCTCCTGGGCAGAACAGAACCTCTCCCAGCTAGCCGCGGTACATATCCAGGGCCGCCTGAACATCCTAGCGGATCAGCTCAGCAGAGGCCGCCCAACCGCAGGCGAATGGTCCTTACATCAGGACATCTTCCACTACCTGACCAGGATGTGGGGTCTCCCCGAGGTGGATCTGATGGCCACCCAATACAACACCAAAGTAAAAAGGTTTTGCTCCCTGTACCGGGAAGACAGCCCTTTGGCGGTGGATGCCCTGTCAATACCATGGAGGTTCAAACTGGCATACGTTTTCCCTCCCATCCCGATGATACCGAAGGTATTGGCGAAACTCAGGCAAGACCAGACCTCGGCAATAGTGATCATGCCGTTCTGGCCAAAGAGGGCATGGTTCACCGACCTTATCCTTATGAGTCGGGGGAACTACTGGAGACTTCCACCAGTCAGGAACCTGGTGTCACTGAACAGTCGGCCTTGCCTGGGCCTAGACAAATTCAACCTCACTGCCTGGAGGTTAACCGCGCCATACGTGCAGACGGAGGATTGTCCCAGGGAGTGCTAAGTACCTTAGCCCATTCAAGAGCAGAAGCAACCAATCGGCAGGAAGCGCACACTGGGGAGAGGGGGGCGCCGAACAAGGAGGGAACCGCAGCGGAGAAAGGTAAGAAGCCGGGGGGAGAAAAGGGAGCCCCTATAGGAGGCCGAGAGCCCTTCCTCCCTCCACCACCTGTCCTATCCTCACAGGACAGAAAAAGACACAGGGGGGAGGAGGTCTCACGGCCTCTTATAGGGGTCAAAACTGTTAGGTAATTAAAAATTCCACCTGCCCTAACAGCTCATAGGGGCCTAGTTGTGCTGCTGTTGGGTGTAGGGGGAAAAGATGTTTATTGGTAAATGTATACAATTTAATGTGTCAGTAATTGTGGCACTTTTTTCTTGAACAAAAACTCCAATCACAAAAAAATTGGGGATACTGTGTAAAATATAAATAAATACGTCTTTTGGAACTCTTAAATAACAAGATTTTTATTCACACTCTTTGTGAATTCTCTGATGTTGATCAAGACTTCTTTTCCTTGAGAAACATTTCCCACATTCTAGACATGAAAATGGTTTTTCTCCTGTGTGAATTCTTTGATGTTGAACAAGAACAAATTTATGATAAAAACCTTTTCCACATTCTAGACATGAAAATGGCTTCTCTCCTGTGTGACGCCTTTGATGCTCAAGAAGGTATTTCTTCTGCTTAAAATATTTTCCACATTCTGGACACGGAAATGTATTTGTTGTGTGAAGTCTTTCATGTGCAATTTGGGCCGCCTTTTGGTTAAAACACTTTCCACATACAGTACATGAATATGGCTTCTCACCCGTGTGAATTCTCAGATGCTGTACAAGATATGATCTCTCGTTAAAACATTTGCCACATTCTGAACATGAGTATGGCTTCTTTCCAGCATGAACTCTCTGATGTCTATAAAATTGTGATATGTGGCTAAAATGTTTGTCACACTCTGAGCAAGAAAATGGTTTGACCCCTGTGTGAGTTCTCACATGTTGTACAAGACTTGATTGTTGGTTAAAACATTTCCCACATTCTGAACATACAAATGGCTTCTCCCCCGTGTGACCTCTTTGATGGTCGTCAAGATTTGTTTTCTGTGTAAAACATTTGCCACATTCTGAGCAAGAAAACGGTTTGACCCTTGTGTGAGTTCTCATATGTTGTATAAGACTTGATCTTTGGTTAAAACATTTCCCACATTCTGAACATACATAAGGCTTCTCCCCTGTGTGACATCTTTGATGGTCAACAAGATTTGATTTTTGTGTAAAACATTTGCCACAATCTGGACATAAAAATGGCTTCTCCCCCGTGTGAATTCTCTGATGTCTATTAAGCCCTGATTTACGGGCAAAACATTTGCCACAGTCGGAACATGAATATGGCTTCTCTCCTGTGTGAATTATCTGATGTTCATCGAGTTCTGATTTATAGACAAAACATTTCCCACATTCTGAACATGAAAATGTTCTGTCCCCTGTGTGAGTTCTTTGACTTTTATTTTCTTTAGATGTCTGCGATGAATCAGAAGATTGGATGTGTATAATAGGATCAGATGACAGGTCTTTGTTGTGAAGGTCTGAGGGTATATCTGGAGCAATGGCATGTTCTTCAGATGGATCTTGATAATCAGCCGTCTTAAAATCTGAAGATATAAGATATCCCTCTGAACTCCTAAAACAGCCATCTGCCAAAGATAAAACACAATTCATTATTTTCCCATACTGATACTTTATATCATTTCTACATAAAAAAAATTCCATAATTGTACAAAACACAGTCAAAAATATTATATTTTCTACTGACTACGAAAATGGTTGCAAAACATGACGACAATCTAACCATAGACTCCAGAGCACGAACCAATAGAGCTTGATGTTTGGCCACAAGGCTGTTCTCCAGTTTTCCGCTTCTATGGTGTGACCAGCATCTACGTTAGTTCATGTTGCGGTGTACTGGCTGATACTGTTCTAGTAATAGGAGCGGCTCAGCAGCCCCACCACTATATAGTGGTGGTTGTGGGGAAGTGCGGCACTGCTACTATTATTTGAATAGTTTCAGCCTACACATGTTCCCCGACCACTGCAGTAACTTCTAGTGCTTCGAGGCTGCCAGAAGAGGTGTCTGGTCCCTACAGATCACACACATGACCAACCCCTTTAAGTTACTAGTTTTTCTTATGGACATCTAGTATCTAGTTGTGTTAGGGAGCGTTACAGGCAATGATCCCGGGGAAACTATGTAAATTATATCTACTCTAGAAAACTCTCTGGTGTCTAGTGGTAGTTTACAAACCCCTCCAGATAGGATGTTCTTATTGGTCCCACTTCCTCCAGTTCCACCTATTGTTTCCAGGTTGTCAGATAAATCCTGACTAACAAGGATGGAATATTCTGGAAGGCTCTACTTCTGTCAATTACATACATGTCATCAAGAAAAGCCAACCCCAAAGCTCTTTGGTATTTACTGCCAGAACTGAAATTATGTATTCGAACCTTCTTATACAGGATCACCCCCTGTCTGCCCCTTGTCATGGATCAGGCGAATCCTCCACCATTATAGGGATCATCAAGACCGTTACATAATACATAGAGGTGCAAGCTGTCCGCCCTGCCATGACAGAATGTCCTGTACATATCACTGAGCTGTCAGTGTCCTCGTATCACTACCAGGGGTGACCGACTGCCCTATGTGATGACCCCAACATCACACCAGCAGGGGGCAGTGTGTCGCTCCACAGTACAGACAGGATTGAAGTGTTCTTTACGAGACCTCCATAATACAACCTGACCGCTGATGGATCCCAAAAACACTTTGGATCCATCACTATAGTCGATACAACTCCAGTCTATACAGTCCAGGTTTCTCGTTCATGACATTAATGTAATGGTGATGCTGTCTGACTGGAAATGGCAGAACACATAATGGGCAGTGTGATCCCAAATTTGGCAGCTAAGCACTGGAAAATAGTCCAGGATGAGACAGGGGGTGTAATGAAGACACCTCTTATGTCTGGATGGTAGACAAAGAAACTGTAGGGGCTGCTCATATTAATCACCAGATCAAACAATCCTCTACTGGTGATCTCTCTGCTCTCCTGGAATTACTGCTGACAACAAACAGCTATGTCAGAACAACCTAGATGGCGACCATCCTGTTTCTCTGCCCTTTCTTAAAATCAGTCAACATGGAAAATATCATCAAGTGTGTTATTGAGACATGTCTAGCACTCATCAATCTCTCACCAAGAGGTACACTACCCAAAAGTAGTCTCTGACAGTAATTTTATAGAGCAGCTGAGGAAGCACTTGATCCAATATCTAATCAGATCACAGATGTAATTATTAACAAATCTGACAGAACTGCAGGAATTCAACATTTCTATTTGTGGTATTTTCTTGTTTTGTCAACCAGTTTATTATAACTGAAAGGAAGAAAATGTGATAGAAAAATCAGAAAGAAGAAAGAGCGGAAAAAATACACAGAATTGTTACAGAATAAATAGAATCAGTGACCCTTCTGTGCTTTATATAGTGGTGACTCCTCACCTGGGCGGTCCCCGGTAGGAATGTCCTCCTCACACTCCTCATCACCACTCACATAGGGATCGGCTTTTATTGCTGCGGCCAAAACATTGTTCAGATCTTTATCCTGAAGCTGGGAAATAAATAATGTAAGTCATCGGAAAGGGAAAGAGACACAAGGACTTCACAGCCCGTCTACACATCATAGGGAATATCTCCATCTACCTGATCATCCTGTGGAAGAAGAGGACTGGGACATCTCTCCGGTGTTGTCCTCTTACTGGATCTACCTGTAGGAAACACAGACAGGGACTGAATTCATTCTGTACATACAAATAATGGAAGTCCATGTGTATATAGTCATGTCTATTACCTGCTGATGTGAGGGGCTGGTGGTCCTCCATCATCACCTCCTTGTACAGATCCTTGTGTCCTTCTAAATACTCCCACTCCTCCATGGAGAAATAGACAGCGACATCCTGACACCTTATAGGAACCTGACAACACAATGATACAGTCATCACCCCGACCCCTCCAGTTACTGTATAATGTCCCAGCATTCCCAGCAGTGTCACCTCTCCAGTCAGCAGCTCCAGCATCTTGTTGGTGACTTCTAGGATCTTCTGTCCATTGATCTTCTCCTGTATCAGGGGGTGAGGTGGAGGCCCTGGGATTGGGCTCAGGGTTCCTCCATATCCTTCATACACAGAAGCCTGACAGCGCCCACTAGAGGTCTTCTTCACTACTGTGTAATCCTGGTTATGGGGAGACACATTAATAAATCTCACTCCATACATGTCCAGAGTCCATCACCTCTCCAGTCCTATCATCTGTTATTACTATAGATAAGAATGATGTCATGATGACATCATCAGAATCTCTCACCTCTCCAGTAAGCTGGTAGATGATCTCTAGGGTGAGATTTAATAGACTTTCCGCCATCTTGTTCCTGTCTCTTTCCATCCTTGATGGGACAATCAGGAATATTCTCTTATACAGGAGATATCAGAGAGGACCGTACAGGGCATGAACCTGAAAGAAGATGAGACATTGAGTTCCCCTTTTGAATACATCAGGGGGTTGAGCTTACACACGGCCGCTCCAAATAATGAGACTGTATCACTCATTTTTCTCCATAATGTAGCTGCTCATTTAATTAATTATCCCTCCCCCAGTCCAGACAATTATATTAATGGGGGTTCTCCAGTTTCCGCAATTAAATGCTATTGTTTGTATAATAAAGACTAAAAGTCTAAACAGTAAGTCCCGCCCCCAGTGCACTAGCTGTTTCATTTGCATAAAACTTCAATGTTGTTTTTCTTGAAATAACATACAGTGTTGGCCAAAAGTATTGGCACCCCTGCAATTCTGTCAGATAATACTCAGTTTCTTCCAGACAATGATTACAATCACAAATTCTTTGGTATTATTATCTCCATTTAATTTGTCTTCAATGGAAAACCACAAAAAGAATTGTTAAAAAGCCAAATTGGATATAATTCCACAGCAAACATAAAAAAGGGGGTGGACAAAAGTATTGGCACTGTTTGAAAAATCATGTGATGCTTCTCTAATTTGTGTAATTAACAGCACCTGTTACTTACCTGATTCACCTAACAGGTGGTGGCAATAACTAAATCACACTTGCAGCCAGTTGAAATGGATTAAAGTTGACTCAAACTCTGTCCTGTGTCCTTGTGTGTACCACATTGAGCATGGAGAAAACAAAGAAGACCAAAGAACTGTCTGAGGACTTGAGAAGCAAAATTGTGAGGAAGCATGAGCAATCTCAAGGCTACAAGTCCATCTCCAAAGACCTGAATGTTCCTGTGTCTCCTGTTCGCAGTGTCATCAAGAAGTGTAAAGCCCATGGCGCTGTGGCTAACCTCCCTAGATGTGGACGGAAAAGAAACATTGACGAGAGATTTCAACGCAAGATTGTGCGGATGGTGGATAAAGAACCTCGACTAACATCCAAACAAGTCCAAACTGCCCTGCAGTCCGAGGGTACAACAGTGTCACCCCGTAGTATCCAGTGTCAGCGTCTGAATGAGAAGGGACTGTATGGTAGGAGACCCAGGAAGACCCCACTTCTTACCCACAGACAGAAAAAAGCCAGGCTGGAGTTTACCAAAACTTACCTGAGAAAGCCAAAACCGTTCTGGAAGAATGTTCTCTGGTCAGAGGAGACAAAAGTAGGAAAAGGCATCAACATAGAGTTTACAGGAAAAAAAGAGGCCTTCAAAGAGAAGAAGACGCCCCCTACAGTCAGACATGGCGGAGGTCCCTGATGTTTTGGGGTTGCTTTGCTGCCTCTGGCACTGGACTGCTTGACCGTGTGCATGGCATTATGAAGTCTGAAGACGACCAACACATTGTGCAGCATCATGTAGGGCCCAGTGTGAGAAAGCGGGGTCTCCCTCAGAGGTCAGGGCTCTTCCAGCAGGACAAGGACCCAAAACACACTTCAGGTCAGCACTAGAGAATGGTGGTGAGAGAAAGCCCTGGAGACTTGTAAAGTGGCAGCAATGAGTCCAGCCCTGAATCCCATAGAACACCTGTGGGGGAGGAGGAGAGATCTCTTGGTGGCAGATTGGAGAAGGCCCCCTTCACATCTCAGGGGGGACCTGGAGCAGTTTGCCAAAGAAGAATGGTCTAAGATTCCAGCAGAGCCTTGTAAGAAACTCATTGCTGGTTACCGGGAGCGGTTGTGCGCAGTTATTGTGTCTAAAGGTTGTGCTACCAAGTATTAGGCTGAGGGCGCCAATACTTCTGTCCGCACCAGTTCTGGAGTTTTGTGTAAAATGATCAATGATGTGACTTTTTTCTCATTCTCTTTTGTGTTTTTTCATTGCAAACAAAATAAATGAAGATATTACCAAAGAGTTTGTGCTTGTGATCATTGTCTGGGGGACACCGAGGATTATCTGACAGAACTATAGGGGGGGGCTAATACTTTTGGCCAACACTGTACACAGCAGAGGGATGTTGGTTATCAGTGAAATGTGTTCGGTAAAACACGGCGGTGACGGTGGAATACATTTGGGGGAGGTGCTAGACTCCATTTATAGGGGTCGTCCGGTCTCCTTTTTTTCTGGCCTATCCTCGGCTGTTCGGGCCAGTCCTGTACACAGTCCACTATGTATCGCCCGGCGCCTTCACTGACAATGGGAGATGAGCTGTAGTGCAGCCACTGGGCGCTAAAGAATGGGGAGAGCTTTCTGCCCCGTATTGTGTATTGGACGGCGCCAGAACCAGCTCCGTACAGATGGAAGGTCCGAGGACCAAGTGTCGCCCCCTCTTGGTTAGATATTTAAGGCCTATTTTGAAGACATAAGACAGGAGAACCCCTTTAACTCTGTAAAAACGTAATAAAGAGCCGATATTCATAGACCATCAATACCAGATCAGTGGGGTCGGAGACCTGAGACCTCCATATCAGCGAGACCTGCACAGTGTACTGAGCCAGAAGCAGAGAGATCCATACACTGTGTAGTGGCCGTGTATATAGTACTATCTCTTCTCTACTGACTGTATACAGTACGATTGCACAATGTGCATGGGGTCTTAGATACAGCAGGATGGTGATGATGGACAGTGAGCGCCTCCTGCTGGAGCTGTTAAGACCATCACAATGGACAATATAGAGGACCCCTGCCACATATAGAACGGCTCCATACACCTGACCCCACATTCTGACCTGTGTGTATAGGAAGGGGTTAATGATTCTCCACATGAAGTGAAAGAAAAAGAGTCAAAAATATCCAAAAGAATAAAAGAAACAGAACAAGGAAATACCAAACCGCTAATAGTATAACCCCCCCCAATACAGTCCCATGTAACTACATCACTCCCTGCCCCCTCCTCACATACAGTCCCATGTAACTACATCACTCCCTCCCCCCTCCTCACATACAGTCCCATGTAACTACATCCCTCCCTCCCCCCTCCTCACATACAGTCCCATGTAACTACATCACTCCCTCCCCCTCCTCACATACAGTCCCATGTAACTACATCACTCCCTCCCCCTCCTCACATACAGTCCCATGTAACTACATCACTCCCTCCCCTCCTCACATACAGTCCCATGTAACTACATCACTCCCTCCCCCTCCTCACATACAGTCCCATGTAACTACATCACTCCCTCCCCCTCCTCACATACAGTCCCATGTAACTACATCACTCCCTCCCCCTCCTCACATACAGTCCCATGTAACTACATCACTCCCTCCCCCTCCTCACATACAGTCCCATGTAACTACATCACTCCCTCCCCCTCCTCACATACAGTCCCATGTAACTACATCACTCCCTCCCCCTCCTCACATACAGTCCCATGTAACTACATCACTCCCTCCCCCTCCTCACATACAGTCCCATGTAACTACATCACTCCCTCCCTCTCCTCACATACAGTCCCATGTAACTACATCACTCCCTCCCCCTCCTCACATACAGTCCCATGTAACTACATCACTCCCTCCCCCTCCTCACATACAGTCCCATGTAACTACATCACTCCCTCCCTCTCCTCACATACAGTCCCATGTAACTACATAACTCCCTCCCCCTCCTAACATACAGTCCCATGTAACTACATCACTCCCTCCCCCTCCTAACATACAGTCCCATGTAACTACATCACTCCCTCCCCCTCCTCACATACAGTCCCATGTAACTACATCACTCCCTCCCCCTCCTCACTTACAGTCCCATGTAACTACATCACTCCCTCCCCCCTCCTCACATACAGTCCCATGTAACTACATCCCTCCCTCCCCCTCCTCACATACAGACCCATGTAACTACATCACTCCCTCCCCCTCCTCACATACAGTCCCATGTAACTACATCACTCCCTCCCCCTCACATACAGTCCCATGTAACTACATCACTCCCTCCCCCCTCCTCACATACAGTCCCATGTAACTACATCACTCCCTCCCCCTCCTCACATACAGTCCCATGTAAATACATCACTCCCTCCCCCTCCTCACATACAGTCCCATGTAACTACATCACTCCCTCCCCCCTCCTCACATACAGTCCCATGTAACTACATCACTCCCTCCCCCTCCTCACATACAGTCCCATGTAACTACATCACTCCCTTCCCCTCCTCACATACAGTCCCATGTAACTACATCCCTCCCTCCCCTCCTCACATACAGTCCCATGTAACTACATCACTCCCTCCCCCCTCACATACAGTCCCATGTAAATACATCACTCCCTCCCCCTCCTCACATACAGTCCCATGTAACTACATCACTCCCTCCACCTCCTCACATACAGTCCCATGTAACTACATCACTCCCTCCCCCTCCTCACATACAGTCCCATGTAACTACATCACTCCCTCCCCCTCCTCACATACAGTCCCATGTAAGCCCCTCCCTCTCCCCGGCTCTCTCCTCTGCCCTGTACACACCCGCAGTCTCTGTTCTCTCTCAGCCGTCTGTGTAAGCCCCGCCCCTTCCTGTCTGGTCATGTGACCTCCTCCAGGAAGCGGCTGCAGTGCGATATTTTACATGTCTGTATTGTGCTGAAGACAGAAGAACCGGAGGTGCAGGGTAAGAGGGGGAGGGGCTTACATGGGACTGTATGTGAGGAGGGGAGGGAGTGACGTAGTTACATGGGACGTATGTGAGGAGGGAGGGAGGGAGTGATGTAGTTACATGGGACTGTATGTGACGAGGGGAGGGAGTGATGTAGTTTACATGGGACTGTATGTGAGGAGGGGGAGGGAGGGATGTAGTTACATGGACTGTATGTGACGAGGGGAGGGAGTGATGTAGTTACATGGGACTGTATGTGAGGAGGGGAGGGAGGGATGTAGTTACATGGGACTGTATGTGAGGAGGGAGAGGGAGTGATGTAGTTACATGGGACTGTATGTGAGGAGGGGAGGGAGTGATGTAGTTACATGGGACA